>NC_083566.1:8166335-8469365 GCF_019925205.1 Metopolophium dirhodum
ATAGTATATTATGTTTGAATTGCTGTGATTAATTTTGTATTAAATTTATTTTTATAGTTAACTGTTCTGGATTAATAATTAACACGTGCGGTTGGGTAAAAGGTAAAGGTTACCAGCATTTAACTCACATCGCACTCGCTTTTGAAGTTGATGTTATTCTTGTTCTTGATCAAGAACGGTTATATAATGAACTAGTGAGAGATATGCCAATTTTTGTCAAAGTTGTCCTTTTACCTAAAAGCGGAGGAGTAAGTATCATCAATAAGATTATTTGTACTTATTGGTTAATGTGGCTACCTTTATAATAGGTAGTAAGAAAAAATAATATAAATAGCTCTGCCTAATAAAATCTAATACGTTAAGCATAGGATTTGCTTTTTTTTTTAATTTTTACATTACATTTCTAAAATATCTGTTTCCTATGAAAGATTTTAATTTGTGACCCACTTACTCATTTCTTCGATAAAATACTATGGTCAATACTCAATAGAAAAAGTCAGAAATTTTTATTTTTATGGTAAATCCCATATTATGTAGATAAAAATGTACGTTTGTTGGCAGTTGTACATCGCCTTTATTTGGCTTAAGATTTGTTTGGCAGACTTAATTATACTATTTGTCTTAAAATAATAAAATTCAGTGTTAACCTGCAGTAGTCACAATAAGAGTATTATTATTTGTTATTGCAGTGAAACTTTCCTAATAAGGATCCTTTTTAAAACAGAAACCTATAAAAAATAAAGAAATGAACTATTATTCTTGATCCTGGTATACAGTATATAAATATTTATCTCTGTCAAACAAAAGCAACAAAAGTGAATATTTGTGTATGACTCAATAAAAACTGTCTTCAACGTGTTTTACTCTTTTTTTAAAAATGTATTTGTACAAGTATACAACACGTTTTAGAGCACGGTTAAAACCTATCTTATAAAAATAAAAAGCTGCATATTGTCATAATGATCATAAATAATGTAACAATTAAATTTAAAACATTTTATACCAACAGTAATATTACTATTTTCTAAACTTCTAGTTTTTAATCAACACAAAAATTAATTTAGTCTAATCACAGCCATGTTGTAAAATTTGATTTTACTTCTATGGACTGTGTATTAAAGAATTAGGCATATTATATAATATGTACACGGTTAAAAAAAACACATTTTATTACATAGTAAAATTAATTTTGATTTATTTTATAATTAGGTAGTTGAAAGGAGTAATAAGTTTAGATTGGAAGGTAGAGAGGCACGTATTCGAGAATTCTTTTATGGTAGTCCTAGGAATGTACTTCATCCACACACCTGTGAAGTAAGGTTTTCCGACATAAAAGTATATAGAATTGGAGCGCCACCTATTCCAAATACATTGATGCCATTAGATATGCAAAAAACTGATTTAGAGACAAAACTTGAACCTGTTACTCCAGGTAAATATAAAAAACATTTAGTGCGTTGCATATATTATTTAATAAAAATACTTTTCTATTAAGATTATTTTTTAAAAATATTTTGACAATTTTTTATAGGGCCAAATATGATGCATCACGTGTTAGCTTTGAGTTTCAGTACAATGGTAGAAGAAGACGTTGTTAGGACTAGTGTTGCTGGTTTTGTCTGCGTGTAAATATTTTTTGGAATCATTCAATATAATATAACAACATTTTTATGTACAACCATTTTAATACATTTTTTTTTATTTCTTTAGAACAAATGTTGACACCTCACGACAAATGTTAACTCTGTTGTCACCTCAACCAAAACCCCTGCCTGAAACAATTTACCTCATGTCAGATGTACAGTTCATGGACAACAATGCTTGAAGCTGTGTGTTTGAAAAAAGCCAGAAAAAATATTTTGTGTGTTAAATATAGATACTGTTAATGATTATTTTTTTAGTACATAATATATTTTTCTTTGACTTTAATAATAATTAATAAATCTCAGTGTGAGGTAACAATGTAATGTACATATTTATATTAGATTTAAATATGTAATTCATGTGCTGACATTTTATATTTCATTAGTATTAGAAGGACTTATAAGTTATAAGTAATATTACGAATAACTGCACTAGTGATTAGTGTCATTACATATTTATTTGACATAAAGTTCAATAACATACAAATGCTTATGTTTAAAAATACTACTTTTAATTATTGCCAGTAATATAATATTATTGTTGTCATAAAAAAATTATGTAAATCCATTAAATAAGTGTCTTCACATTTTTCCAACTATTTTTATTTAACTGTTCAGTGTGCTGTGAAATTGTTTATAGATTTAAGTAAACTGTAATATTTGATTACAATTGTAATTGTTGAAGAAATTCTATTCTTTAAAAATTAATTGACAATGATGCAGAGCGATATAATTATAATTATTATCACCAAAATTGAGAATTAATTAAACATTTATTTTTGTAAAAACTAATAAACTTACTGATTTTACTCAAGTTAGTTAACTAACTTAATTTTCTAATTAATATTATATCATAATTTATTAGTTAGTAGGATGTAACTATGTCAGTGAAATTTTTGTAAAATCTCTTCAAGACCTTTGCGCAACAAATAAAACGCATTCACATAAAATTGTTTTTGTGACTGTTGAGTTATTTTAGAGTAGAATAATTTATTACAAAAATTATAGTGGATCATATTTTTGAAGGTTTGACTTATCAGTTTTTTATTTTATTATTTATGATTTAAATATAAAAAAAATATTGTAAATTTAAATGGATATTAAAGTTTTTAAGACATAATTGTATTTAGATGAATTAATATGTTATTCCCTCAAAAATACTTAAGGTAGAAACTAGAAATACTATAGATAGAGCAACAAGAAGGTATGATATAGTATTATAGTATGCATATTGCATTTATAACAAACTAGTTATTATTTAAAAATAATTTAAAGTTGCACTAGCACAACCAGTAATCACTAGGCTTATGTAGTATACCATACTAAAATGTATTAACCCGGTGGTAATTAAAAATGATATCCCCTTTGGAATATGGATGTCTATACTTCGAATTTTTCACTTTATTGTCTAAAGTAAACTTTATCTACGCTATTTTAATATTGTTTTATTACGTGATATTAACATTAGATCAAAAAATATTTTGTTTTATAGCTATTATAATATTTTGTACGTAATAAAAATGTAATAGGAGAACAGACTTGCACGATTGGATATTATTGATTAGAAAACAGGGCTTTCAGATGAGACATTTTTCAACAGACAATTAAACTTCGACAACAATTTTCGCTTTAGAGATTAGGTGGGACGCGCGAACGCGATCCCCGCTACCAAAAATTACGCGTCCGAGGTATTCGCATAAGGAATACTCGCAGGGGTCAACCAGCCCGGTGTGCAATGGGCAAGTCTCGTCCTGGAGGAACCGCCTCGTTGATCACGGTTAACCTCGACGCCAAGTAAGTATGCCGCGCGGGTGCTTAGACGTCGTACTTATAACTGAATGCTTCCGCGCGATCGTTGCGGAAGTGCACGGTGCATCGACCTCAACAGAACGCACATCCGACGGCTTCCGGTCTGGCCACTGCCCTCCAGAACGCGTTCCCGGCGCTGGGCCGCGGCATCCGGGACGCCGGCCACACGCCGCGCACGTTCCCCGAGGCCGGAACACCGGCCACGGTCGGTCGGCCGACCGCGTCTCAAAACGATCGTGTTCGTCGGCGCCATCTACCGTCCGTGTTTTGCGAGCTCCGGACGGCTACCCGTCTCCGCCAAATCGTTGCGAACGGTCTAGGCGACAAGATTGAAAATTTGAAATTATTATTGTAGTAATCATTATTTATTTTAGTTTACCGAATACCGATATTTATTACAATTTTATAATTAGTTACGGTAGTAGAAGTTGACGACGACTTGTTCAGTTATTTTTATTGTTATCCAAATCATTGTTCTAGCTGAAGTGCTTGCTGCAAAAATCAGACAAGTCTACTTTTTGAAAATTTTCAGCATCTCCTTTTTGACACTATAAAAGGTTTGGATTTTTTTTTTTGAAAATCATACTTATTTACGACATTGAATTCTATGAATACTAGTATACTACCATACTGGACATGTATGTGATGTATGGACACTGTTGGCTCATCTAAACTCTATAGACATTTTATGTAAATGCAATGAAACAATGAAATGGACTCATCTGTTTGTCCCCACAACAGGGATGTCATTTGGGGGGGGGGTGGGGGGCAGGAGTATGCATTTTCCCTACCTTAGATTTTAAAGTAGCTTTGAGCCGACCGCCTGCTCAACAATAACCAACCCTAGAGCCAATACGGGCCGTGATACAACATATAAATCGTTATGAATTAAAAATGATTTATCAGTAACCTACAATAAGACGAGTACAAATAGTACAAAGTGCGTCGAAATAAAGAATATTAAGAATACACTATATCATGACTTCAGTTAATAATAATATGATATAAAGTTTGTTAGACACCGTATCGAAATTGGTCAACAGACCATTAACTTAACTAGTTCATTATTTTCATTAACTTGCACACCTTTGGTTACCTATAATTCTGGCTACCTACCAGCGAGGTCTCTGCATGCCTATAATTATAATGTTTACAGTTTTTTTAACAATCTGGTTGATCAGAAAGTTACTTTTTTGTGTTGCGATTGTAAATGTATAGTCAACTTGCGAGTATGCGAGGATTAATGTGATTGAAGGTTTTTCCTGGTAGGTATGAGGTAGGCACCTATTATAAATAGGAGGTATTATGAAACAGAAAATATTTGAAAAGACTATTCTAGTAATGGAGTTACATTTCTAGATTTCAATCAAAGAACTATGTTATAGGCATAATTTATTTACAATAATAAAATTATTCAAAATATCAATTATTATATTTTATTTATATTGACCATGAATAAAATAATAATATTATTCACAGTATCAATCTGTAGTTTTGATTTCAATTAATGTGTTATACTGCGTTAATTAGTTAAATTGAATTTTCTTTCAGCTAATTATATATTTTATTTATTTTGGTGAATTTTAATCAATATGATACGTTCGATGAAGGTTTCCTAAACATCGTTCATCATTCTCATTCGGGAATGTTATTGGAAAAACATTTTGCTTGGACACTGGTTCCTTACGCTGCCGCTAGATGGCTACACAGTGTACACAGCATAGTACGTGTTTCATCTACAGAACGATATAACGTTTGTCATAAAATCCAACAAGGGACGAAGAAATTCACGTTTAAAATGACATTCACAGACATAAATTCATAATACAATTTATTATTGTTATTATTATAATATACATCAAGCCATTTTACGTTAATGCAGCACAATATTTATCATGCCCCGCCACCCCGCCATCGCGGTACTCCGTGCGAACACCGCGAACGGCACCGGCAGAGCTGATAGTGGATTACGTTTACGTGCGAGTTTGACTAATTCAGTTTCGAACTGGACACGCGCTGCCGTTGATATTAGGATTTTACGTCATTATAATATTTGATTACAGTTGGGCTGACATTTTGTCGTGTCGAGTCGGCCGTCGTTGCGTGTACGATTAATGCGAAGCGTTTCGGAGCGGATTTCCTCGTCGCAGCGGTCGGCCGTCAGATAGCGCGCCCTTCGGCGATCGTTTGTAACTGGTTATCGGCCGACGGGAATCGGCCCGGAACTGAAAATCATGGGCCCGGAAACGGTGTTTTCCGGACTTTCGAACGCTGGTGTCTCGCCATTGAAAGGTACTATAAATGGTCTAGAGTCCGAGGTCACATTTCGGTGCGGAACGGTTGACGAAACATTCAGCGCGCTGCTCGTGTCGGCCAGTCCTCCAATGGCATATAAGCTCTGCCGGCACGCCGAACTAGCATACTTACCTGGCGTGGAGGTCAACCGTGATCAATCAGGCGGTTCCTCCAGGGTGAGGCCCGATCATTGCACACCGATTGGGTTGACCCCTGCGAGTATCCCTAATGTGGATACCTCGGACGCATAATTTTTGGTAGCTGGGACTGCGTTCGCGCCGTCCCTTACATTCTTTTGAATCTTTTTTACTTTACACACGCATATCATTTACTGCGTTTATGGTTTCCGACTCGCGGCGGATGACACGGACGTGGTGTTTGACCATTTTGCACGTCCGTTTGCGAGTGCCCGTCACACGTTTTGTTACTCGTCACATTTGATAAATGACAAGTCCAGTATTAATAATTATTATGTAGGACCGCTGAGCGTTTGATACTCGTTAATCGGTTTAGGCAAATATTTGTTATATATTAATATATTGTAAGTTATCTATACCAGTTTTTACTTTTTATATAATATTATTATTGTACTTATCTCGTGTAGATAACAAGCGTCTAGCGACAGGGAATCCGAACGGCTGCAAGATGGCCGACATCGTTATCAGTTATCACCGATTTTACTATCACTTTATTTTTAAAATAATAAATTTCTTTCCCTTTCCTTATTTCCAACCAAGTTGTATATTATAAATCTGTACAAGTCCAATATACTAATTGCAAGTCTATTATTCTATAGTGACAGTGAAGTATCTGATTAGTCCATCTCATTTTAAATATTCACCAGATAAAACTCAGTACATTCAGTACTTCTTACAATATTTGTGTTTGAGTTTTCACTACATGAGATTAAATGTTTTATTCATCCCTTTTCTTTATGTACTGGAATATTCTTTAATTGTGTTTGCTTTCTCCTATTATGCATTTAGATAATATTTTGTTAATTTTTTTTATGGTTTTCGTTAATTATGTTATGGAGGCCTAAGGATGTCACTCTCAGGTTGATGTGCAATCGGATTATTCCTTCTGAAGTTCCTTACGTCGGTCACTTGTCCTTGTCACCACTCCTATCTTGTCCAACACTTTATTTAAAATCAATACATTGTGCACGATGATGGAGCTGGCCAGCAAGGATCCATAATTCCTATTCTCAATTATTATTATTTAATTGTATTTGCATTATAAATGCATTATAATATTCTATTATTATTTCTTTGATGTGCTATTTGAATATGTATTGTAAAATTGTTTTATGGTGTTATAAGTATTTAATTAAATAAAAATTCACAAAATAAGTGTCTATTTATTAACAAATACTTCAACATATTATAGATCTCTGATGGTCAGCATACAACAATTATAACTTGTTTGACAACTAATTATTACTTACTAACTATTGTACATCCATTTCAATATTTCATTATTATGAATTATAAAACATAGAATTATAATAACTATAATAAATTGTACAATGTACTTTATGTACTTGGTAATTCTGAATTCATAACCTAAGATTTATAATCGGTGCTAACTCATAGATAATATAAGAAAAATCTTAAAAACTAATAATTATTAATCAACTGAAATATCAACGGGTTACCAACTTTAATATATATATATAATTACCCAATATCCAATTATTATTAATATTATTAATTTTATTCATCATGATTTTGATTAGAAAATGATAATAAAGTCGGTGATAGATGATCATGATAACGATGTCGGCCATCTTGCAGCCATTCGGATTCCCTGTCGCTAGACGCTTGTTATGTAAATTGAATTTAAGTCACTGACATTTTTTACAGTGCGTATTTCTAGATTTTCCGATTTTGGATTGCGTAAAGACAAATTTTTCAATAATATTATTATGTTTGTAAACTTGTGTTCTTGAAGTTATTATGTACCTGTACCAGGTGGCTATATTCACGTGTTAATAACAAGTCTAGTTCTGACTTTAAAATTTAGTAGGTTGGTTTTTTAGTTCATTTTTGTAAGATGCAAGTATGTTATTATATATTATTATATGAATTAATATAAGCATAATATTTTCAACTACATAAAAAAAAACAATATAATATTATTACACTGTCTTATAAGCAATTGTACTATAGGTTTATAACTTTTTACAATACGCCTACGATCCACTTTCACCTTGAAAAAAATCAACCTTTTTATACAAAAATGTATTTATTTTTTAGATTGACATTCTATTGGTATACAAAAATATAGAATAAAACATCAGAAAGATGCAAGATAAACTCTTATTTGTAGTTATGGAAACTACCAAATAGTAGGCATTTGCGAATTGCGGTGCACTGTGCGTTGGCGCAATATTTGCATAATACATGTACAAACAAACGGCGCGTGCAATAAACAAAAAATAGTCGTGCGCTGCATAGTACGTCTGGGACCCTGTTCTCGAAAGCATACAATACATTTCGAAAGTAAGTTTAATTCTAAAATAGTGTCATAAAATAAAAAAAATGAAAAGATTGATTCAATAATATTATAGATAAATATAGACGTATGGGCAATTTGGCAGATTTAATGTAACTATCTAACTGAAAAAAAAATTAACAAAATCAAAAAATGATATTATTTTGCATCACAAGTTAAAACTTCTCTTTAGTCTTTTAGTAGTTTAGGTATAGATATTTAAAGTATCATTGATTTTAAATACTAGTAGTAGTATTTATAATCAATGATAATATCTTATCATTAATTTTAATACTGTAACATTATAATATTATCATAAAATCTAATTTAAATTCAGTCTTCTCAGTTAATAATTAAATATTATAATATTATAATAAAATAATAATAATATTAATAATCAACGAGAAAAATAAAAATTTACATTTTCAATAAAATATAATATTATAATAATAGCTTAACTTTAAATTAAATGTAAAACTTTTTGTACTAATTAGTTTTGTATTGCCTAATTTTATTCATTGGGTTATTGAAATAATATTATTATAATAATCTTATACTTGGCAATATACGGTTATCCATTGCTCCCATAATATTTATTAGTTATAAAACAATAACGCCAGATATGTATATACAGCGTTATTGTTCCGATTATTTTTATAAATGTTGAATGAGATAGCAATATTTAAATGTAGATCTATATTATTGTGCTAAGTCACCTTACATACGTGCACAGTGCAATACGTTTCTTTTGATAAATATAAAACTATCAAAAATCAGGAAAAAATACGAATTTAGGTATATAATTATCTCAAAAATCAATTTTTTTTTCTCGTGGCCTTATTGTTGATTGTGCGATCTGTAGTCTGTACATAAAATGTAATTGTGACATTGTGTTTACATGATGTGTTGTACGTGTCTATTATTATTTATTATTGACTTATATTATTATTATTATTCTCGGATGTCGACGGATGAGATGAATAGTGTGTATAGTTGTGGATGGATGAAAGTTGAAAAATAATCGTGGTCGAGACCAAAATCGTAATTTTAATTACCTGCTAGTAGGGTTCTAAATTTGAAATATTTCACTTGAAATTTTTCAATTGAAATACTACAAAATTGAAAATTACACTGTTCTTGAAATATTTCAATGAAATTATGAAAAATATTTTTTCTTCTTTTAAACGTTTTCGGTTATAGATGATTAGAAACAATAAATTGATTTCACACTTAGAATTAAAAAAAAATATATTATTTTTGTTGATTTATTATTTCGTATTTTCATATTCTATATTATATAGGGCTGAAAAATATTCCTGGCATTATTTTGAGAATAAAAACATTTTTTTACATGAGTATTAAAATATTGTTGTATATCAGCGATCCAAAAGATAATGGTTTGTTATAAAGTTGAAGTAAACAATGAATGAAATAATAGTGTATTTTCAGTAATTATAAAGTGTACAAAAGTCGTATAATATGTGTGTATATGTGGCTAAGTGATGTGAAGGTGCTCTGGGCTCATTATTTAATACTTAGATCATATAGTTTGTTATGACTATTATAGATTTGTTAAACAACTTATAAATTATATGTAAATATGTTACATATTTTTTTTGTTGCATACAATAAACCAAATTTTAAAAATATTCACTTAGAAGTTGACGACTTTAAACTTTTAGGTATAATAAACATTTTATTTTAATATTTCAAGAAAATAAATTTCTTGAAATTTTAAAACCCTACCTGCTAGTGTAGGGCCGAGTTTACAATCTATATTTTCAATACCTGCCATTTATGGGTCAAATTTACAGCACAGGAAACTAACGAGAACTTTTTAAATATTAAAAAAAATAAATTCGATATAGGTTCTTAAACTCGTAATTAGGACTTAAATATACACTAATATACACAGTAACAAGACCCGACTATGACGGGAAAATCAAATTCATGCGATACGTATTTTCAGTTGCCTATCCTAAGCTCCGAATACAAGATATTATATTCCGTCCTTCGTATATTGTAAATAATTTTAGCCATAGATAGCGCCATATGTTTCATAATGAAAAATTAAATTATTGTAATAATACTAGCTGATCCCGTGCACTTCGTTGCCCGTTAAATGTACCAGCTCTATATGACTCAAACTTTGTTCAATTCGTTATTTAATATTCGGTGTATGGTGTTCAAAATTTATCTTAACTTCTCCGTTACCCGGAATAAAAATTCTGATTCGCAGCAGTATATTATCAGGTAGGCAATCTATCTGCGGTAGATCGTGGACCCCGTGCTATTTGTACGTAAGTGTATAATTCAACTCTAAAGTATCAAAGTTATACCAAGTTTGTCGTATTCCACCTATGGTGGATTAATATAATCAATACAAAATCCTAACCTAACCTAACCGTATACTAATATCAGATGAATAAAAGAAAACCAAATTTAACCAATTTTAAATTAGCCTGTCTTCTTCCCAGAGGTCTAATCTACACAAAAACATTCATTTATATATCTATACTTTAATATATAAAGCTGTAGAGTTTGTTTGTATGAACGCGCTAATCTCAGGAACTACTGGTTTGAAATGAAAAATTATTTTTTTGTTGTCCATTCATCGAGGAAGGCTATATTATAACACCACGCCACGACAAATTAATAGAAGCCTGGGGAAGTGCTCAAACAGGGATTTTGTGATTTACGGTGGAAGTGTTTGTTTATATAAATGGGCGCTATTGGTTTATAGAAGAAGAATCTTAAAAAAAATTTGAGCCGGTTCTCGATTGATGAGGTAACGTACATTTTTCACGCTCCATTTTTGTATAAATAGATTATCATTGAATATATTTATTTATTAATTAATAGTAATGATTATAATAGTATAATACTATTGATATTATAATCTATATATATAAAAATAAGTGTACATTTTGAATAAATTTTATAACTCAAGATGCACCAAACCGATTTCGATTTTCGAAAAAAAAATTTCAGGGCATATTAAGATTGATATGTAGATGGTTTCTGTGAAGTTTGTACGCTGTGGGATAAGTGGTTCCGGAATTATGGCCTCTTAAGTGCACACCTGGCGACATGGCCAAAAACAACAACAATGTCTATACAATTATTTTTATCTATATATATAACCCATAGCAACCGCATTAAAAAACCAAAATTTCTATCGTAAATCTCAAAATTCCTGTTTGAGCACCTACCGGGGGCTTTTGTATTAATTGATTAAATTAATCCTCCGTAGGTGGAATTAGGTAAAAATGACAAACTTGGTACAATTTTGATACTTTAGAGTTAAATCATACGTACAAACAGCACGGGGTCCGCGATCTACCGCAGGTAGATTGCCTACCTGATAATATACTGCTGCGAATCAGAATTTTTATTCCGGGCAACAGAAAAGTTAAGATACATTTTGAACACCATACACAATACACCGAATATTAAATAACGAATTGAACAAAGTTTGAGTTTTATAGAATTGGTACATTTAACGGGCAACGAAGTGCCAGCGGGATCAGCTAGTATATTATATTATGTATGTTGTATTTTTTAAAATCAATTATTATTATTTACGTATTATAAATGTTTTTCAAGCCCATTGGATGGAAAACTGGAAAGTATAATAAGTATAGATTAATAAATAAATAATTATATAATTTACAAATTACTTTACTATTACCGGATGGCTATTAACTATTGTTTTATTTTCTATTAATATTTCAATATAATAATGATCATACATTTATTATATACATTTCTTTATAATCATGTTCAATATGTATATTTATAAATCAGTCAAACAAAGTGATTAGATTAATCTATCTGATACCAAAGAAAACCAAGAACAAATCATAATAGTGAACTAATTTAGCTAGCAAACCGTTGTTACTTGTTTTCAACTTGCAGTGTGTCACGGCTCGGCAGGGGCGTCACTGGTTATTATCAAGGAGCCACGTCCGGAGTAAATAATATAAATTTGTTTATTTTATTATTACTATTATTCGTAAGGGAGCCGTATAAATATTAAATTGTTTTCAAAATCGGATGAACCGTGAACCCAAAAAGGTTGAAAACCCCTGCAATACAGAAGGTAATAATATTAAAAATGAGGAAAGGTTTTTAGCCTTTAGGCCATAAGATCTACAAATAAAATAGTAAAATCCAGAAAATATACAAATTTAATTTATTTCGATTTAGTTAACATGTAATATAGCTTTAAAGTGACACAGAGTGATAAAGTTTGATAAAATATACAACATAATAAGCTTATTGAATCAATGAAATTTGTTTAACAATAAAAATTAGTATTTTATCCCTGTTTGAGTATTTTATATACCTACATATTGTGGCGCAGTGGCTGAAATCAATCACGCAATGTGATTGAAAGTAAGCAACGGCCGCTACCACTTGTGCGCGGATGGGTGACCACCCACGTTTATAGCGTGCGAATAAACCTTGTCACATATACACGTGTTCCTAACCAACCATTCCCAATCTTACCGTACGAACCCTATCAACCCTACCAACTTTAGAGGCTAATAACCTCAGACGTCGAGATCCTTAAATCTAATAAAAAAATACCTATACATATTGTGAGAAACTTTTAATTATAATATAGTTATTGCATATCGTCTAAAATACCCATTTTATTCACCTAAATGCCTATTCTAATCTAATAAACGATTATTTTGCTGTCTAGAGTAAATTTGTTAAATAACTAAATGTTAAAGTGTCTAAAATAGTGGGTATAGTACCTACAGTTGGTTTCGAGTGTACCTCGTCATTGAATATGTCACTGTAAAATGGTTCATTACTAATGGATCAATGGATGTGTTAAATTTGAATTCAACGATAAATCATTGCATACGAAAAACGATTCTGAGCGGAAATATTATAATATTATAATATATTACTTTATAAGTACATAATATTATTATACAACATTATTTACTAAGCATGCTTACCCACTTGTTTTCAATACCTAATGCAGTTATTATAAATAACTGTTTTTTCAAAATCTGATATTTAAAATGTTTAAACGTATCGACTTAAAGACCATATTTTCGAATAATTTAGATTTTTGTACTATTTAAGGAGTACTACTATGGTGATACAAACCTCAGTTTTTTAATTAGTAATATGGTAGGTTCAAGGTTGAATTAATTTTTGCCGAAAACATAGCATTTAGAATATAATTAATTATTATAATAGTGTTTGTATACAAATTTCAATCATCTACGGTTACTCGTTTTTGAATTACAAGAAAATAACTTAACCGATTTTGTTAAGAACTGGTTTTGTATAAAAATGTCGTAATTTTTTTTGCAATTTATTAAGAATAATACTGTGAATTTATATTTTTCACTTTGATTTTTGACTACCATAGTAGTATAGTATCAACTAGATTCACTTTCTTATAAGAACATATATTAAAGATAAGTGCATAGTGCATTTATTTTGTTTTAAAAGTTGATGACAGGCACACAAAAAAAACCATGTATTCATTGATAATAGCGCTCTGTACGTTTTACTAAACAAATCTGTGCATTTTAAATAAAGAAAAAAAACTAAAAACGATTTAACGAACCATAAACTACCATAATATTGTACATTTTTACTTAATGGCAGCGTCCAGTTTCATGATATCATAGGTATATTAATGCTTTAAATTTAATAACATTTTACAGTCCGCGGTAAATGCCTAAGTCGGTTGCGCTGGTAATATATTTTTATTTATTCACTTGTTTTTCCCTCGTACACCACCCAAATTCGACAGGAGAGTCACGGATTTGGTACTGGCTTATACTGCAGACAGTGGCCTTGTCGTGCGAGACTTGCGGGAAAAACCATTAATCTAATGTGCCCCGGCGGCGGCCCTATGGTTGATGACTAGTGCAGTCTGCTGGCATTCGTATATGCAGTGTACACAACCGACATTATCGCACGGCGCGTCGGTTTTTTTCGATCACGACGTAGCCGTCATTAGTAAATCGTATATAGGTGTACGTAGGAACATTAAAAAAAAAAAAAAAATGTTTGTTTTGGAATTTCCGACAAACCAGGATAAAAAAAAAAATTATGAATAAAAACAAGAAAACTGAGCGTTTTTCGATTAGAAGTCGTGCACAATACATGCTGCATTCTTTTATAAGTGTGCACTAGGTAATAATTATGGGGCGTCGCCCGAGTGCGTCCCGAAATGACCCTTTTTTAATGTTCCTAGTGCGTCCAGAATAAGGTGTCATCCGAGTGCGTCCCGAGAAAAAAGGTCATATTTTTCACATAGCCCGAATGCGTCCCAGTTCATTTAGAGTTACCCAGGGTGCACCACGAGGAGGTGAACTGGCTTACACCCCAAAAATATTTGGTTATTTGGTTATTTATTTATTATATTATATTATTATTATAAAATTAAAAGTTTATTATTATATAAATGTATTAAATTATTTAGGCTTACATACAATTTTAAAATGCTGGGTTAATATTTAAACTATTTTTTTGGTTGACTTTTTAATGCCATGATTTTCACATAATCATATCTAGAGATATCTAGAGTTTTGTATTTTTGTATATTTTCTTCAATGAATTTAATATTTTTTTCGTTGACTGATCTATTTTTTTTATGTATTTGATTAGAAGTTTGTATTACAATTTTTGTGTCTATTTGAATTTTTTTTAATATTTCTAAGAAGGAATATATGTCCGGATGTGGGGTGTAAAAGCATGAATTAAATTTAGAATGAAAGCTTTCACACGCATTTGTTGTTCGTTCACTGCTACTGCTCATTTCTGCCCATGTGTGAGGAGGGAAATCTGACTGTGGATCAATATAGTTTTCTACGAGATAATCCATAAACTGATTTAGTTTTTCATCATCAGGCTTGATAGACATAAAATCTTCAGTAAAACTTATTTCAATATCGTGTTCATTCAGCATGGATAATCCAAATATATTCTTTAAAAATTGTCCTATTTCTGATGAAATAATGTTAGCAATAATATCGCGGACGCACACGGGATATACCAATATAATTTGTGATAATATCGCGGACGCACACGGGATATACCAATATAATTTGTGATATTATCGCGGACGCAGTTGGGCTATTAAAAAGGTACGATATGATAAACGGGACGCACTCGGGAGTTGCCCTAATTATGGGACGCAAAACTTGATCCTTTACCTAAATGAAAATGTTTTGTCAAATAATATCTGCAAAATTACCTAATCATTCATAATAAATGCTGGATGTTATACACTATTATACCTATAGAAATATAGAATAGGTTTATTAGTAACCACAATATTATCTTAAAAGTTATAACTAAATAGGGATTCTGCTGAACGTAAATGTTGGCTAATATATTATAGTGCGTTGTAGGATGAATAAAACAGATTATCATTTAAGTACTTAAAGTTGTACAAAATGTATAGAAAACATAAAAGTTTAAACTTCAAACTACATAATTGTTTATTCTTCATTTGGCACGATGTGGATCAATAATATTCATAGGCGTAAAATATGTTATTTCCATTGGATCTCTGCTGTTGATATTTTCTGCACAGAGAAATATTGATATGTTTTATTATTCCAATACAATTTCTTCATAATTAAATTTGGAACGAAATGTATAAAAATGTACACCATTTAGTGTAAAATATAAATTATTTTATTGTAACGTTGAATTAACCAAATTCTAGTATTGCAGCCTACAGGTCATTATGGAGAGGAAATAAAAATAAAATGCCAAATTTCTTTGCTTAACACTTGTTGGTACCTACCTAATTTGAACTATTTTAGGTTATGTGTAATGAGCACAGTTAATATTTTATAGTAGTAGGTAGTACCCTAAATGTTTTGCTTTTTTTATTTTGGTTTTTTAGTATTTTAAATAAAGCAACTTTAATCAAGGGAATAAAATAAACATATTTTCGATTAGTATATGTTATTTTATTTTAGTCATAAAATAATAATATTATAATATCAATCAAATAGTTAAACATATGTCGCAAAGTAATAAACAATGCAAGAAACTACACACTCGATTAGTATGATTTTAATTATTATGTCTAGAAAACTTAATGGTATATTATAAATTATAATAATATTATATAGTTGATAACCGGTCGAACGGTCGGATTTCTTTTTTCTTTGGATGTCATTAATTGTAAGCGGTGTCATCGTTAATGTATATTAATGGAATGCTAATTGCCAAGCGTACAGAAATGTAAAAACAGAAAATTACTACCTATACGAAGTAAAAACGTGTGTCTTCAATATCGCTAACTTGATAAGTAAACATGACGAATATTTTATTTGTATATTATTCATTAATCATTATTTTTTTTATTATTCATATCGATGAATGCACCAATTGCACCAAATGAAAATTACCAATATTATTAATAATTAGTAATTACTGATTAGTATCATCACTAATCAATGATGATACTAATCACTTATAAGTAGATAGCCAGATAGGTATTAAATTATATTATATTATATTATTCTATGGTATTAGGTGGGTACTAGGTATAACAATTGTTACCTGTTATTTTATTGTTAGGTGACTATATAGTTATAGTATAGGTTCTGTGTTAGAAACTTTGTAAGTAATGATTAATGATGATTCGAGTTTTCAATATTCGATTAGAAATAGTTAAAATTATCGAGTTCTGTATTATGTAGGTACACTTAAAAAAAAGATTTTATATCCTGTTACAGGGTTATTGCACCACCCCACCAAATGAAAACTTGCAGAAAGTTACTAAAAATGATTTACTTTTAAGAGTGTTTTACTTTTTTTTTTGTCATTCTCGCTCATGTAAAATTGTAATATTATTATTATGAGTCGTTAGCGTTCTTTGGATACCATTTACTATAATTTTATTTTTAAATAAACTGTACTTAATTATTGATTTATTCCATTGACCATTATTACTTCAAAATATAGTACTTACTAGTTAAAATACCTACATATTTTGTTCTACGAAAAAAAAGTGTTTATACATCTATCTTTATGGACCAGAATTTATATAGGTACATACTATATTTTAATGCACATATTAGTACCTACATAACAATATTGTACAATATGTATTAGGTATGTATAAATATACATTTTTATTTATTCGAAAATAAATATAAAAACACGAATTAAATAAATACGTAATATTATACTAAATTATCTTACTACTTTAAGCTAGGGTTGTAATGAAGGTACAGAGTTACACATTTTCATAAATTTGTACGTAACTAGTAAATTAAATACATTTTCTTTGTTTTAACAGATGCCAGAAAAAAATTACAAATAATATTAGTCTAGACCATAGAATCATATTATGTAACCAATTAAGTACTTACCGGAAATGTAGCGTTTGTTTACTTGCACACAGCCAGACTATGTTCTTTTTAGTATTAGTATATGCATAGAATTAAAATAAGTAGATCCAAGGTAGATCATTTTTCACATTATCTACCATTGGACGGATTTTTACTATCACAAAAACGTATGATTGAACTATAGAAAATTAATTACTTTTATAAATTAAGTAAGATGTATAATTACTATAGGAAATATTGATCAAAACTAACTATAGTGTATTATAGAATATTGTAAATTTAATTTCATACTGTATCTATACTTACTGTAAAAGTTACAATTGTTGTCACTTCATCATTATTTGTTTGGATATATTTGTAGCTAATCTGTTTGAAAGGATTTACCTAATATATTTAGAAAAATATATAATTTTTGTAGAACAATACAGTGTTTTAAATATTGTATATCTATATTATATAGTATACACTCTACAGGCATATATGTATATACGTCCTAACCTATACATGGCTACATATTAAATAATATTGTAATTATGTATACCTAATCATTAATTTTGAAATCTCTGAATTGATTGAATAGATAATAACTTATGATTATCATACTACATGAAGTCTATAATACTTCTATGTTCTATATGACACCAAGGTAGTTCACGGTGTAAGATTGGAATCACGATCAGAATTTCACGGCAAAACATTACAAAGTAGGTTATTATAAACATTAATTTAGTTAGGTGTTTATGACTATTATATTACATTTCCAGAAGCAAATTTTCATACAGAATGATTATATATAGAATATAGATAGATATGTTATATACATATATCTCTAAATTATAAATGTACGAATCTTGAATATGAATTAAATATTAAAGAAACAAAAATAAATATTTGTTTTAGTAGGTATATAAATAAATATATAATATATTAATATAATAAATTCACCAAAACTAAACCCTCATAAAATATTAAATGTATAAAAACTAGAATGGCGTAAAAATGACAAATAATCTAAAAAGTTTATTTTTATTTCTTATTTGAATCAAAGAACAATAGAATATATTATAAATTCCTCGTGCAGGTGGAAAATTTCATAACAATTCATAAAAAAAAAAAACATATTAAGTAGGAAATGCACATTAAGTGTAAAATGTTTACGATTTTCCAGACACGTGAAGTAGGTACCTAGCTGACGAATCGCGATTAAGTTGCGTGAAACAATGTACTTATTTAATATTTATGTACATTTTGTTTTATGTTATACATTTATACTAAACAATTTTTAGTACCCATGCCTATTGAGAAAGTTAATATAAACGAATAAGTACGACTTTATTTGCAATTAATATTAAATAAAGTGCGAGTAGGTACTTATGTTAATTTATTACTATTTCAGCAGCGTATATTATATTAGTAACTATATAAGTTTTGAAATATAGGCAGGCACCTACTTATACCTGCAGTTACCACCTACTTATAACTATGCTAAACTCGGTGAAAATTCATGACCTTGGTGTTACAGCTCGATTTCAATAAAATAAAACGATACATTTAATTTCTCACCATTCATCGAGTATAGGTACCTATTGGATAGGTTTCGTAAAATTCTACGCGTCCCATAAGCCATAGGTATAATGCTTTTGTCGTTAGCTGACTGCTGCTGCTAACAGTAGGTATTATTATACTATAATATAATAACCGCTGTATCGTCGCGGGTTTTGTTCGAGCTCGGTTAATATGTTTTTTCAGCCGTATCGCAATATGTGTACACATATAGGTAGGAATATTATAGTACCTACATAAGACGATAAAGTTAAACCTATAGCGAATCGAATTTTCCGTCGGCATAGGTAGTCTGCGGCGCAGTAATTTATATCTCCGTTACACTACAACTTCTATATAGGTAGTTAAGTTTTGAGTTCCCGAGTATTTGTTCGTATCTACTCTTGTACATAATATTATATTGCTGCGGTACACGACGTCACGCAATATTTATGGGTACCCTATAGTGGACCCGATCGAACACAACAATATATATTGTCTATATAGGTGCATATAATAATATCGTGTGTTTATTTATTTTTTTTTTTTTTTGGTTCGATTTTGCTCGCCGGCCGCGTACGACTATAAATGCTGTACGACATGCTATACCTACTAAACTTAAACGATCTGCTCGGCTTGATTCGGTTTTGTGCGCACGGGAAGAGCCGACACAAATTAATCACTCCTTACGGCTGCGGCGTGTATATCTTACGGCCGGACATATATTGTATAACATATTATATATATATAGACCGCGCGTACAGCGTAGGCGAACGTAACCGGATTGATTTACTTTTGCTTTTCAAAGAAGCATTTATATATATTTTTTTTTGTCTTCACTTATATCGTCGGAGTAGTGCCTATAGGTACACATTATACCTACAGGTAATACTCGCGTAGTCTTTTTTTTTTATTTTTTTTTTTTATCAAATAATAAAATTCGGGCTAGGCCGGTTTTTTTGCTTTCGACCGGTCCATATAATATATTGTCAGAACGAATATTCTTCTTATTATTTTTTTTTTAATGATATATCGTGTATAATATCGTATATGTTAATGTGTACACGCGTGTGTTTCTACCAGGCTGCACCGTGCACGCCATATCCGATGATTAAAAATGTTTAACTGCAGTTCGCACGACGGTCGAGCCGATGACGTATATTTTATTATAAATTATAATATATATATATTGTATACGTTACATTTAAATACTGAAAAAAACATAATAATATCTTAAATGCGTTATATATATATATATATGTATAATATATCGTGGGGCTGGATGGATAATCTTCACGAACTGGCCTTCGAATGGCCAAATCGTTTTTTCCAGCATCCAACGTGTCCCCCGGAATATAATATATATATTATATACCTATAGACTATGTTCACTGAAATACGCTTAGATTTCGTTTGTGTGATGTTTAGTAGGAATACATAATTATATATTATGTAGCGCTTAGTATGATTTTTATTGCTGTCGTGCATCGCACATTGGTCTATCCGCAGCCTGTACCGATTTTAAAATGATGTGGTTAGAAAACTACCTACTATATTACGAAAAAGAGGAGTTGTATATAGATTATCTTATATAATTTTATGATTGGTCAAATACTCAAATTATAACGTATACTGAGTTTTATTTCAGAACAATAATTTTATTAAAAAAATGTTTTACAAAAAAAATATTATTTGATACATATTAAATGAATATTATTATACTATAGGTACGTATCCGGTGTAATGCTAGTGGTACTCATTATAATGAACTCTATTCTACTCCAAATTTGACCGAAGCCCCCTCAAAAATATCAAGGCTAAGCTCCCACCAATTATTTATGATAAATTGTCTGTCAATTCTCCACTCCCCTCCCGCCCACCGAATAATTCAATCACGATATCACTGTGCATTTATATGACTATATTATTAACTCACGAACCACGATGAATTCAAAGTAGAGATTTGAACGCTGAAATTCTATAAAATATGATACCTTCAGGAAAATAGTTAATATTATGTCACTGATGATATCTTATAGAAATGACCCAACGTAAACGAAAGATATAGTTCTTCGAAATTGAATCGTTATTCAGTGTCACGTGAAACATGTTTGCGGTTACGATTTTATTCATATGAATATTACTATTTTTTTTTAATAGCTACATAATATGTGATATGTTACATGTATAATGCATAAGTATGACATGATGAGTTGGGTTCATATTCGAATATATTCTATATATAGATATACCTACAACTGTCTTAACATTTTATCGATGTGTATATGAGGCTATAACTATACGTACGACCGGTATTATATTACGATAAGTTTAAATAAAATGTATCACAACTATTCAACATCACGATAATAGTATTTAAATTAGTTAAATAAAGGGGACGTAGATTCACATAGATTCAAATGGCATATATTTAATAGGTAGATATATATCTATAGAATATTATAATACTGAACATAATATTATTATCAAAGTTGGATAGGAATGATAGGATTAAAATACCGACAATATAGGTTTATGTTGTCACGTGTAATAATATAACTTATACAGATAATAAAATAATTGTAATATATTAGAATACTTACATATATCATAATGGTGTTTACTTGGATATTACACGAGAACACTTTTGAAAACCTAATATCTGTTTAAAAAAAAATACATTTAAATATAAATTATTAATTATTAATTTGTATTTTACGTTTGAACAAATTACAACTAACGTGTGATCAAAAATCAATATGTATTATTACTTACCTAATTAATATAAACTTATAAAATATATAATATATGGGACCCTACACGAATATCTTCAGTTATAGTATAGACCAATATATTCTTGAAGAATAAATAAAAATAAATAAACAAAATACATTATTGTTTAAGTTTATTTATATATATTAAGGTAGCTACACTTTTTTTTTATCTTAAGAAGAGTCGTATCAATGTAGAATATTTAATTTTATTCCTTAAGAGTATACAATTGGTAAATATGAATAATCTTCTACAATTTATATTTTGATTGATAAATATATATTTTTAATTTTTAATCCGCGTTTACTATCCAAATATAATAGTTTACTAATATTCACCAATTGCAGAGCCGTATACTTAGTGGTAAGTGATTGAACGAAAAACGTATTGCATTCGAAAAACGGTCCTGAGCGTCAGTTTCTCTACGAACGGTTAAAAATGTCTTTTTGCAATTTTTAGTGTACTAATAGATAACTTTTTAAATTTTAAAATTTATTTCGTAGTCTTGTACCTATTATGTACCAAGTTTTAACTTTGAAGACCTAGCGTTTGGAGTTTTTAAAATTTGTTTATTTATTTTAAGCTTAAATATAGCGTTTTAGGTTTATATTATATCTTTAAAGTTTGTATGAATGTAATATTTCATATTTGTAATAATGTAACTTTTTTGCGATTAATCGTCTATATAAATGTGAAAGTCACTCTCTGACTCAAAACGAAATATATAAAACTACTTAAGGTAGTTTATAGATGTCAGCTAAGAACGGTTTTTTTTAAAAATTCAACTCATAAATGTGTAAAACCCCTAGGTCTGTAAGGTGATTTCTTTTGACGGCTATATCTGAAGTTCTACAGAACCGATCAGCATGATTTTTATTTTAAACACAAGTGTTCGGTGTGTAGATTAATTGCGAGAAAATAACGAGAAAAGTTCAAATAATAAATAAACTAAATAGAAATTACGAAAGTAATAATACAATTTTGACGTCATTTGTCCAGTAAAATAAAATTAAAAACACACCAGTCGCGCCATTTTTCCAGTAATATAACACAGCCTGAACGAATTCGTTGACTTATTTACAAACTAACAAAACGTATGAACTTGAAATTTAGAACTGTGGTTTCTTTAATGCTCTACAGATGTGCAATAAGAAAAGATTTTTACAAACAAGGATTTTGATTCGGCAAACGTAAATCAAATATTTTTTCTATTATAAATTATTGACTTTGGTTACAGATAATAATAGTTAATTATTTCAAATAAACAATTAATTTCCATATAGTAGGTGATAGAAATTGCTTGTTTCGTTCCACGGCATAAGCATGATTTGACTGCACTCAAGAAAATATTGAAACATTCGAATGATAGTAGTTAATAGTTGATTCAGTGATTATTGATTGGGTACCTATAATGTATAAAGGTTTTATTATTTGTGATCTTTCTTATAGGTCACCTATAGACTATTCATAATCGTATAGAATATTTAATGTGCACAGTTGGCATAGATTGTTTACCTAGGTGGGTAAGTTGCACGTTAATTGATTTTCACAAAGCACTCAATCTGCTGTAAGAATAATATGGGATATACATTTTTTGTTAAAAATATATTTATAAAAAAAACACAAATCTTTGAAACACCGGGGACAAGCTAAAAGTGATATTGATATTCTACTTTTTCCAGGTATTCTCTAGGCTAGTTTTCTAAGTCAATTTTTTTTTGTTACTAAAATAGATAAATTGCATGCAAAATCACTGGGATAGTAGTTACAGTGTTCCACTAATGTAGGTAGTTTTATTTTATACACATTACATATTATATCTTATGCATACAAAAATAATATATAGCTTATAATATTATTATATCAGCTATATAGTGACCATCATGAGCATCAAATATTGCGAATATTAGTATTTTATTTACAATATATGAAACCATCAGCTATCCCTGCAGCTGCCGTTCTTTTCACATTCTATTTCGTCATTTATACTTAAATATTCCTCGATTATACCAAGATTGATGATAAGTAAAAAAGATAGGTATTCAAATTTAGGATAAATTAAGTCACAGTTATTTATTGCAGCAGTCTAAATAGTTTGACGTTTAACGCGTTTACATAATTTAATAAACTCGTATATTACCTATATACTATTTGTATGTGCATTAGCATAATTATTAAACTAGGTAAGTACATATATACTTGTTTGAGTGAACATTTATCTTCATATAATAATATATTATATATTATATTAACACAGTTATTTTAAATTATAGGCCACGATGGTGAAATACTGTATTGGCTCTTACTGCAGATATTTTTTAGTCTTATGGCGTATTGGGAAAAATATATAGCAGTCGTAATAAATTAATATAATATTATGCACGTTCTGTTCATTTTAATTTTGTTGCCCCATTAAATGTTTTTATCACACATATTTTATCATACAGACTATATGTATTTATATGGGTATTATACTAACATAGGGTGTAACGATGATATCGGTTTATTATTATTATTATTATTATTTGTATTTTATATTTAAGTCGTATAGATCTTCTGATTGTTAATATAAATTATATACCTACGAATAATGAATCGACAGTTTAATTTTGAAACATTTACAATTTTACTGTATCGGTTGTTACATTCAATACTCGTCTAAATTTAGGTACCTACCTACAAAAACATAATTACACATTTTTTACCACAAGCTTATTGTTTGATATTATTCATAATTATGTCACAATGAAGTGCATAGTAGGTACACCTACCGACCTACCTGTCCTATATTGGTGATAGGTAATAAAATTGTTCAGTTTTATAATTTTACTATACGTAGATAGATCATAAATACATCACATTGTACAATGTACATAGTACACACATGAAACATATATAAATACAGTCGAGTCGCGATAACTCGAAGTTGAAGGGGGATAAAAATACACTTCGAGATATGTATTATTCGAGATATATAACTCGAATTTATCAAAATTAAATCAAAACTTCGAGTTATGTAATGAAATATAATAAAATATAAAAATTATAAAAATTTATGATAAATATATGTAAATAAATGTTGTATAACATGACTAAAATAGATTATAAGTATATGTACATATGTATTATTTATTAGATACAGTAGAAAAATAATTTGTAATTAATTTTTAGGTTTTCGGCTGTTTATTGACAAAATCACATACTAACATTATTAACCATACATACATACTTACTGTTATTGTGAATGCGCTAATAATCAGTTTCTATATCTACTCATTTTATCTTAAAGTAGATAAAACAAAATATTACGAAATACCCAGATACCCATATATCACAGATAAAAATCATATACTTCGACTAAGCTATTCATTACAATTTTATATTCGAGTTAACAAGACTTATAATACATTGAGTGTTATGAGAATTTCTAGGGGAATAAAAAAAAAATCGAGTTGTCAAGTTTTTCGAGTTATCGAGGTTCGAGTTATCGCGACTCGACTGTATAATGATAATATAATATAATATAGTCATATAGGCATATAAATTATAAACATAACTTTTAATATGAATATTATGATTTATATAACTTTGCCTTTTAACTTAAACTCTGTGCTTATAGCTTTGGTTTAGAATTTACTAGTCATCATTATATGTATATATTTATTGTTATAATTTTTGTTCATAATTTCGAAACTTTTTATGATTGGTTTATGGGTGTGTTACGCATCGTTCTTATTATAATTTAAAGTGTATCCTTGTATCTTTATTAAAATTCGTATTTAGAACATCACGACCATGATTTAGATTTAATTATGTAGGTAGTAAATCCAATATTATTTTTAACAGGTAGTTATATAGCTGATATATACATCAGTGCAAAACGAATAATTCGATATAGGTAACAAAATAATATACCGTAAGTTTAATAAATAGGTACTGTAATAGAAATTTTAACGCGATAAAAAATGGATGTGATTCGGATATATGTTTTGAACTCCTAAAAAATAAATTTAAGATGCCACTCAAAATGCGTATATTATTATAACTTGTAATACTGTCAAAACAATAATGGATTTTATGCGTCTCTCGATTCGAATACGAATATTATAATACATGCACGGTAGGTACCCAATGTCTTACTATTGTCGCTCACGGCGCGATAGACTGAATCTAGTTTCTCAGCATAATATTTTTATAGTATATTATAGTGTATAATATTTTATTTTCTGCAATTTGCACAATATTCTCGTGAGAAACTCGCGTGTGATGGATGTTTTGTGCGCCAGAATTCAACAGCCCGGCGGTCTGATTGTACATCGGATGCATAATAATATTGCACTGCGGGACTGCAGCTGCTGTAAACGGACGACTGGACGTGTCTCGACTCGTTTTGAGACTTCGACCGCGCAGACATATAGTCTTATAGTGTATATAGTGCCTATAGACAGTATATATTATAATAGTGAATGCTGTAATAACCACGTAGGCGATACACTATAATACAACATACGAGGTGCCAGTCTACAGCATACATATATAGGTAGGTATGTCATGTATTACGTGAAAAAAAAATAGAAGGTAATTAGTCGTACTTATTCAAAGTCTAAATTAATAATACTCGACGTGGTAAAATGCGTAAACATTCAAACAGTCGTGCACCCGTGTAACCCAAGTTGTTCTCCCCCCGTCGACAGTTGCGTCACATAAGAACAGGTGGCGGTGCATTCAGTGTTCGTCGATAATAATATAATAATAATGTTATGAACGCGCGTAGGCTGTCCAAACACTACTTGAAAGTACCTACACGAATAAAAGACACGGACGTCGTTTGCGTATTATATATATTACAGTTTTTCTCGATCCGATTATATGATATGATTATTATTTTTTTACAGAAGATCTCAAGGACAACGGCAACGTTGATTTTAATTTTTACCTATAAATATATATATTATACACGCTCATGTTATAGGTGCATAACGTCTTATAAATTTCCATTATACTATTATTACCCGTCGAATATGCGTGGTCCTAAATTAGGGGGTTTATCGAATTTACACGTCAAGGGGCCAAACAATTGTTGCGCATAGATAATTTAGTGTTTTTAATATTCATAATAATATTATATAACTCGCGTTCGATTCGAAACTATTTTAAATATAAATATTATCTATGATGGTAATCGTTAGGTATGGTATACTAGACCTGGGATATAGTTTTAATTTTTATTCTTAACTCTTGAGTCGTTTAAAAATGTTTATAATATTCTTTCATCTTAAGATCAGATTTTTGGGGAAAAAAGCAAATTTCGTTTAAAATTTAAATGTATTGATAAATAGTAAATATGTACATATTTTGTAACAATACAACATATAATTTATTATACAAACGCATTTCACCGGTCGCTGGTCAGAAAAACAGATAGGTACTTATGAATATGCTTTTGCTGGAAATTATACATCTATAATTACCAATATATTATCCAACCGCGTCTAGTACCTACTAATAAGCATTAATGATGAAATTAAATTATCTGTAATAATTCGACAGTCCCGAATTATACTTACATATTTAAAATTAAATTAATATTTGCTCTAGAATATACATTTTATATAAAACAGATTTTTTAGCAAATACATTACGTTTTATTACAATACAAGTTTTAAAATAGGTAATAGTTATATATAAATCACATGATTTAGTTTATTTTTTTGTTACTTAAGATGAATACTGCAGCCACGATAACTATGTTAATAACTGTGATCCTAGTACCAACCTATAAGTCTATAGTATTATACACTTAAACAGACAAACAGTTATTTGATATTATATAATATATAGGTATAAATGTATTCTATATGTTTGTTCAGTTATTGAAACTGTTAAGTATAAGCTTAAGTATTACTCGTGTTTCTTGTCATGCACCTATTGTTAAGCTTCTCAATATTAATAGTCAGATATGTAGTACTATAAGTACATTATGCAGTGGATTTGAAGAGGGCTGGCCCCTCTCACTTTGAGACCACGTTTCATAATTAATATATTGCGACAAAAAAAAAATAATAAATTATATAGGTACACCCCCCCCCCCCCCCCACCATTCGTCAAAAGAAATCGTTTTAATTTATATTTACTTTAGCTCAATTTTTATTAGAAAATATGGATCAGAAATGACAACATTTTGAAACTAAAACAAATTTTTCTTCCACTTTATTCAGACTCGGGAGTTAGGGAAAACAAATTAAATGTAGTTGGTGATACTGGTGAGGTTAAAATTTGTTTGTTTTTATGTTGCATAAAAAACCGTCTTGAATCCAATTTTTAACGGTCAACGAGTACTGAACTCGGGAGAATGAACTGCTTTATTTTCGTATCATAATAGGTAGGCAATACAAATATGTCTAAATAGTATGGATTATGTTATAGGTATAATGTTTTATGTATGTTGTTAATGTTATTATATTATTATGCACATGTACAATACAGAAAATAACGCATATTAAATTGTATCTACATGTAGGAACTCGTGTACCTATGAGTGTACGCACTTACTGGGTTTTTTCCTATAATATCTATTGCATATTATAATATGTTTACCAGCTATAATGTTTCGTGTGGGAACTTACCAAACCCCGTACGTTTGCCCTACCCAAAATACGCCTCTGTGTGGATTTTTTTTTTAAGTAAAACGTGATTATTTTTACAATTCAGATTAAAATATTATATTATGCGGCTATGCGTATTTTAATTCACGTTTTATTGTTATAATGTGTTATGAATCTGGAAAGTTGTTCTATCATGATTTAGATTTTATGACGTTTGTTAAGCAACATCATATAATAATATATATTTCAGATACTGTTTAAGAACTATACGGTAAAAACAATGATTAATGAGTATTCTACGTTGTTGAGATTGATACTATATTTTCTATAATAAATTAGTATCATCGTCATAATTATTTATCATCAATAACTAATAAGTATGTTTAGCTAAATGTATAGTTGAAAAACCGTTATCCTTCAAATAGCTTCTGAGTATCAGAATGTTTAAAAAAAAAATCGTTTTTGAAAGTGCAAATTAAAAATAATAATTTAGCTATAATTGAATAATACAAGTTAATGTGAGTATGTGACTAAAAGCGTTTTTGAGACTTTTTCAATTTTAATGCAACGAATATAATAATAATAAAATATATGTGTAATAAATCTATCCGATTTGCATCGTCACTATATTAAGCAAATCAGGTCGTCACGTTATGTTAAATGCGCGGTACTTCTTCTAAGAACATAAACGAAGATGATTATGATAGGAGCGAGTTTCATCGCAACGTATGTGTTCGTGGTAATAAAAAAAAAAAATGTTTTAATAAGTGGATATTACGATACGATTTCTATAATTGTAGATCGACGCTTGAGGCTATTAATCCTAAACGTTAAATTTTGTAAACAAACGATTTTATAATATTACACAAGATTAGGTAGAATGTACCTATATATATTATTTTTATTATTACCTCGGATTTCTAACATCGTTAATATTATTGTTATCAGATGGTATAGCTATCGAAAATTGAGAGCCATGCGCACTATTTACGAAACGTACAAAGTAAAAGTAATTGATTTCAATGCTACGACAAAACATTGTGGATACGTCTTACACTTTAATTAAAAAAAACTGACGCGTTTCGTGTGCTACAATAATAATTTACGGCGATGTACTTGCCTATCTACCACGATGTATATTATCTATCTATATTTTATGTATAGGTATCAAATAGAACACTCGAAACGGACGTGGAACATGATAATGTATACCGCGGATCATCGGCGATGACCAGTTTTTCCTCACAATAATCGCCTCGGGATTAAGATATATGATTTCGGCGTCTTGTGGGCAACAATAATAATTGAGTGTCGTTAACCTCTGCGTTCGACGCGGCTGCCGCATATTATAGTTATTGCATAATACCCACACGTTTCTGTATTAATTTCCTACTTCTTTCGCCCAAAGTAATGCATCGCCACCATAGGCCTGGATATTCATCGAAGGAAGTGGTTCTACCCTACCCATTCCAGGTACTCGGATGTAACATGAACTTGTAACCTAACCTTGGCCGTGAGTTTACATACATATAAATAGGCTCGACGAGAAGAAAGTAAAAACAATAATCTCTCTCTCGCAGTTCCAAAATGGTTCTAAAATATAACACAAAAACTATGGAGCTTCTGGTGAGTAATATTTTTTAACGTTAATAATTTCATCTTATATTATCTTTACGAGTAAAATGTGTTTTTGATTTTCGTTTGGACATTTTACTACTCTTTACTTAAAAGTTACTAATAATTATTAAAATATTATGTTCTAAACAATGATTAAAGCTATCGTTTTATTATTTTTAGTTAAGGTTTTCGTTGTTTAATATTACAGTATTTCTTGATTATTACATACATTATGATATTGATGAACACGTATTAAGTAAAATACATTATAGTGTTGAATTATTATTTTTATTTGTGAGTAATTTTTTTAATTATATATATATGTATAAATATTATAATTTATATTCATATCCTAATCAACACTTATTACGTTTTACTGAATTTATTTACAACTCATAATTAATTTTAAGTTTTAACGTTCATTATAATAATCATTCCACTTTTAACAAGATAATCATCTAACATCCGATGTATTAACGATTAAAGCCAAGTCATATGGGGGTGTAACTAAAATAATAAAATTACTAAAATAATAATAGTTGGTTCATAGTCGTACTATACATATTGTACATTATGTGCAAAAGTGCACCAGCTATAATAACATTCATTTTAGAGTTTAATTTACTTTCAGAAATATACCTTGATGGGTTTGATCGTGACGTGTTTGTCAGTGGCAGCTGATCCATTAAAACAAAAACCACAAACATTGAATTCTTCACCTGCAAAAAACTCCCAAGAGCAAGTAGCTAATGAGTTAAAGCCAGATTTTGTGCCAATATACCTGTACGCTAGAGAAAATTCATTGGACGGTGATTATAACTTCAAGTGAGATTTCAAAATTAATTATATGATTTTATTTAAGCACCACATAGTTAATAAACTAAAAAGATGCAATTTTTCTTGGCCCTGTACCAGTTTGATTCCGCCCATTTGGTTAACTGCTTGTTGCACATTATAAAAAAACGAGTATTTATATGGATAATGGATATGACTTACATGTAGTGTTATAGTGAAAATAAAAATGTATGTATCCTTTAAATGTTACTAAAATTGAATGAAACACAATTTTTACTTTTCTTCAATGCGTAAATATTATTTTGACCAAACTTATATATATATATGTATTATTTACAATTTTAAATATTATAAATATGTGAGCAAGAAAAATATGCATATAAGCCATATTAGGCATATAAGTATGGTATTATTTAACAGTGAACATTGTTTATTAATCTATTCCAAATACCTATATATAAATAATAAGCTATTTTAATATGTTATAAAAAAATATTCAAATATTTATAACTCGCTGTAGTAGGTACATAGATCTTGACATTTTTAAAATAATTTTTTATCACTAGAAAATGACGATGGCGTGGGAAGCTGGACTTAATAACGTGTTGTACAATTTAGAGGTTACGGTTGGTTAGATGAAATAAACATGAAAACATGAGTATTGAGGAATCGCATAGCTAGATATGAATGAGGAATTAGTTTCTATCGTGGGATTTTATGATTACGATTTAGGATAAATAAAATTAGCTAATATTAGTTATTTATGAATTAAGTATAATATAATTTTCGTAATATAAATATACATAACAGGAAAAAGAATAACTTTATAATAATTGTAAAACATATTTTTCTTAATAACCTTGAAAATCCGTTTGTTACTATACAAAATTTGCCACAGAATATATTTTTAACACAGTTTTGGTGTACATTTGTTAAAAATGTTGCAAAAAAAATTGTTACAAGTCAAAAATGTCAAGTTTGAATTGATTAATATTTGTCAAGCAATAATATTAATTATTTTCCACATAATAGGGATATCTTACTATTATTTTAACTGATAATATGGAAATGTCTAATAAAGGATAGGATTTAGTCCTAATATCGCTTATTAGTTAAGTATATTGTACATGGAATATATAAAATATAAGTATATAAGAGCGAATATACTGAGGAGCGTGTTTAAAAAGTAATTTTGCTTATTTGATTGATGTGAATTTTACCCATTAGTCGTCAACCGTTGCATATAATTTTAAAACATAAGGTTAGTGCGTCAAAAATAGGCAATGGAAAAAAGTTGTCTAATAAATAATAAACTGATGACAAATTGATCGCCTATAAGTTATAATCTACCGATTCCAAATATAACATATTTTTGTCCCAACCTAATATACAGACAAGAAGTAGAATAATTCCTGTTTAATATATTATATGTTTGTATTGTTTTATTATTATTATTGTTGCCCTGAAAATATCTAGACATATAACATAATGTAATTTACATATCAAAAAATCATATAGAATTTATATTTTTGTGTGTCAATAGTTTTATTTTTAACTTTGACCAGCTAAACTTATATTTTGGACCACCTTGCAACCGTATTTATGTAGGTACTTATAATATAATTATTATTAGGTACCAAATCTAAATAATATTTTACGTTCAATTAAATTAATATTAGTCAGTAAAGTAAATAAATTTAAATGATATTGATTGGATCTTATAATTAATAGAATATTATGTAGGTACTTACGACCCTGCCACCTTTTTAGACGTGGCCTATAAACTTGGTTGTTTACAGTAAAATATAATGGCCAAGAAAAGTAATGAGACATATTATTAGAAACGAGTTTTTATATTTAATTCACACTCTATAGTAGGAGGAATCAGGGTTCAAGAGATATCCTATATATCCGTCCAAGCTGAGTATCCACTTTTATCTGTAAGGCTGCGAACATCTATATTGTCACATGCATTATTTTATTCTCGCATGAATGTCGCGGTAAGGTTATAGCAGTTGAATATTATTTGTGCAGTGTTTAATCCAGTTAATTTCTTTCGTGTTGGTTTATACCTATATACATACCTATATCCATATCTACATACATTATATGATGTATATTTTATATGCTGCAGATATGAAACCGGAAATGGCATTTTTGCGGAAGAACGTGGCGTTATGCTGAACAAGGGAACGGAAAACGAAGCGAACTCGGTGGTCGGCTCGTACAAGTACGTCTCTCCGGAAGGAGTACCAATAGAGGTGACCTACACCGCGGGAGTAGACGGGTTCCGAGCATACGGCGCACATCTGCCCGTTGGTCCGCCGGCGGCGTCCAACTTGCCCAAAAGTTTGGCGTTCAAGAACGTCGCCCAGACGACCGCCTTCGCCCGGCCGCAGTTCAGGTTGGCCAACTCCGATTCGTCGGACGATGGCGGACAAGCCCGGTCGGAGCAGCAGCTTCAAACGGTTTCGGAGCTGCCACAATTGCGGTCATCGGAGCAGCCTCAAGTGCAGTCATCGGAGCAGCCCGAAGTGCGATTATCAGAGCAGCCCCAAGTGCGGTCTTCGGAGCAGCCCCAAGTGCGGTCATCGGAGCAGCCACAAGTGCCGTCGGTGGCAGAACAAGTTAGCGCAGGTCAAGCGGAACAATCGCAGAACGTGTTGTTCGTGGGCCGTGGGCCAACCGAAAAGCCGTTGGAAATGATCGTCCGCGCATCAGTAGCGACGGCCGACCAATCGCAAGGTCCGTCGGCTGGTAATCCCCAAGACTATTACCAACAGTTCCGCGGCCAACCCGTTCCGGAACTGCAATCAGCCTACCCAGCTCCGGGACCGCAGCCGCGACCTACACCGCAGCAACAGCAGCAGCAGCAGTCCGTCATGCAGAGGTTCGAACCACCCAGATCGGCAGCGCCGTCCGTCGTGCCTGTCCTACAGGTGGTGCCTCAGGCCATACAGACCCAGCCAAAGGTCGTGCCAGTGTTGCAAAGGCTGGTGCCCGGTGGGTATCAACAGCAACAGCAACAGCAGCAGCAGCTACAGCTACAGCCTCAGTTCAACGCAAGACCGGTACAGCAACCGCCTTTCAACCAGCAGCAACCGCCTTTCAACCAGCAGCAACCGACTTTCAATCAGCGGCAACGTCCCGGGACGGTACGTCAGTTCAGCATTGAGCCGCAACAGATGTGGTACGTACCGAACAACCAGCAAGGCCGGTACTTTCAGTTGCCTCCTATGCAGCGAACACTAGGACCGCCCAAGTACTAGACTTCGTCGTCGTTGGAAAGTTCACCACCGCGTCTTATTCTTAGATCTTTTTTTCTTCTAATTTTTCAATATGATATAAAATACAACAATATATAATTTATTATACTTAAATAAGTACCTATCTATAATATATATGATGTTATTATTATATAATAATTGTATTATAATATACAATATACGTAAATATACTATTGACAAGTTGTGCAGTATTGTGTATACGTATAAATTATAATATGATAGTTTAGACGATGTCTTACGTGTCATTTTTATTCGTGTGAAAATAGAAAATATTTAACATAAATCAATAAATTCGATCACTTTGCGCGTGATCAATGGGTACTTGAATATTTGCATCTAATTCTTTTCTATATAATATTATATACTCACCTGCTACGCAACATTGTTAATGATGAGCACATAATAACTGCAGAGATCCGAGTGCGAAAAAAAAATATTCACACTAATCACACTTAATGGAGTGGGCATGATGCCTTTCTAGGATGATGTAGGTACCTACCTAAGGTGTGCCCGTTAATTGTATAATAATAATGTTTTAACTTTATAGTCGGTTTTATAATTATTTATTAGCCCGAGTTTAATGATAATATTATACAGTGGGTGAACTATATCGGGTAGCATATAACATAATCAAGATCCATCTTTCAACTCCGGTCAATACAATAATTAATTTTTATGAAAACATTTTTTTTTAAATAATTTGAAATTATTATAAAACCAATTTTTTGAAAATCGGTACATTATATTTTTACTGTTACCAATAATTATCTAGTTAGTACCTAATCATTTTTAGACAAAGGGTATCCTTCATGAAGTTGGTCTGCCACTCCGTTTGTTTCAACATTTTAAACACAACTTGTAAGTCATAACAAATTAATCACGTTATCGAAATTTAATTTTAATACTAGGAATTTATCAAGCAGGCCCACCCCCATTATTTGCCATATTATATCAAATTCCAATTTATGAAATTTTCAAGCAGGTATATAGCTAAAGCTCAAGGGCCATAATATTTGCAATGATAAATTAATTATATTTTTGTAAATCAACTTGGAAAGTAATTAAAAATAGTTTTCAAAGCGCGGTTTAAGTTCCATAGATTTTGAAGGAGAAGTAGCGTATTTCGACCGACCAAACTGGGCTTTACCATACAAGTAAATGGTGATCTAGTCGTTGACAAACTAATAATTTCAAAAATTTGAATTTTTTTTTAACTTAAGTACTAGCGACACTTGTTGATTGTTATTTCCATACATATCACGCATGTTTTTGAATAATGCGGCCGAAAGATTTCCGACGAATATCAAAACTAAGCTAGATAGCTTGAACGAAAATGTTAGTTTTTAACTAGGAAAGGGATTGAAAATATTTTTTTGTTCAAGGAATGTTCAAGACAATAAAAAAAAATAATAATTGTCCTGTAATAAATAGTAAATGGTCCTGTACACTAAAAATTCAAAAAAAAGAACTTTAATAAACTAATTATAAAAGGAAGCATACTTGGAAAATCATCCCAAATATATAAATTCTCAGAAAATTATTCTACTTAGTTTTATGAAATATAAGTAAGTCGTTATTCAAAAAAGTAAAAAACGATATAGAACTTGTAACGACTTAAAACATATAATAAAAAAGAATTACAATAACGTTAGTAATTTTCGTGACATTGAGAATTTTAATTCAACAGAATTGTCCAGTACCTATATGTATATGCGTGTTTGGAATGAAATGACGCACAAGGTCAGGGGGGCCAGGGCAATAGTGAAATTTCTGACGTCAATGAACGGTGGTTTTAAAAAAAAAATCTTTTAAACGACTATATCGAATCGCACCATCAGAACATTAGTGCGTAGTGCTCATATGATTAAGGTCCCCGTACCTTGAGATAGTTTGGATTTTGCACAATGTTAGACGCTAATAAAGTATTTTACATCCAATCTTACTGCATTATATAATATTCTAGTACCTATATATTTAAAAACGAATGTTTGTTTGTCCGTTTTCTATAGACTATACGTCTATACTGTACCATTTTCGATAAAAGTTATATCAATAGATAGGTACTCTACTACTCGGGGTAACTTGGTTTTCAACCCATATAACACTATTGGGTAAACATATTAACAAAATGTGCTCTGGGGAAAACAATTCGTACCTTCCGATTTAAGATACTCGTGTATAAAGTATATAGTTCTATATTGGTTATTTTACTTTTAATCAATTTTGCTATCGACTGCACTTTATTCGCTGTTACCTATAGTCTATAGCTAACTGTATAAGTTGGTAAGTACAATTTCTACTAACATTATCAAATACATTCAAATGCTTTTTACTTGAAGCAAAACGCGTATACAAAATGTCGGGAAAATACATACAAGCTGATAATAGTATCACGACTCCACGCAGGGGGGAATCCGCCTAACCATCAATACGACAGTCCTGGACTGTTTCCGGTGATTACGATTGGATATAATTGTCCATACTTATTGTACTATACTTTGATATTTAGGGCTATTCTATATATATTATTATACTAGCTGATCCCGTGCACTTTGTTGCCCGTACAAAATGGCAACTCTTAAAAAAAAAATATGGTTGTTCGACTCCTTTTGGGTGTAACTCCCTGCATTAACCAATAATAAATAAATACTAATTTCTACTTTTAATCTACGCCCTCAACATTTCAAATCGATAGCTCTAATAGGTTCGGCTCTGCGTTGTTATGAATCAGTCACTCAGGCCACTCGTTAATATAATATATACAATATGTTATGTAAAATTGAGTAACAGCTATTATTCCGTTTGTATTAGAGCAATAGGCAAAGTGTACGGTTGAGGTTTATAAACCATAAACATTTTGCCAAAAGACAATATAATATATTATTGAAAATATTTCAACTGAAGCAAAACGAAAATGATCGATTATAATATGTAATGGTATAATAATACATATTATATTATTAGTAGGGTTATACACCTAAGTGACGCATATTATATAAATCGACAGTTTTTTACCAAAATGCATGACATTTTCCACACATATTATTTTGGATTTAAAATGGGCCGTAAGAGTATTAGAGAAGTATAGTCACAGGTATTAATCTATTATGTATAAAAGGCAAAGTGTATGGCCTAGGCTTATAGAATCAAAAAGTACTCGAACAATTTTAACGATTTAAGGAAGGTTTGGACGATATAGATCGAACCAGTTATTTAAAGGGTGGCTTCCCCGCTATTAATGATACTAATGTCATAAGCACTTATTCGTTAATTTCTGCTTGCAATTGGTTCACGTACAAGAAAAAAAAAGTTACTCGTCAGTTTATCACACTATCCGCCACGGGCGAATTGCCCAACTCGGCGATTCATTTATCGCCGCGGGCAACGCCTACTGCTTGTACACTATATAAAAAATAAATAAAAAAAACCACAAGTGCATCGTCTACAACGACGTTAACTTTTACTATACGAAATCGTATTGTGTTGGCCGCGACTAAAACTAAACAACTTTTGATTTAGGTACCTGCACTGGCCACTTCACAATAATATGATATGTTCCGTTGGGGCGATATTATATTATGGAGTACATACTACATATTATAGAGTCCCGTGCCGTACTGTCCGCACGACTTTTTACATTTTTTTTTTTCCTATTGACGTGTATTGTGCTTAGTACCTATATAATAAATTACGGAGTACCATCAGATTCTATATCATATTATATATGTATATGTATTTTGTATATATATATATGGCTTGTAACGAAACCCAATTTACTATGCGCTCGGTATCGAGATGACTTATTTCTAATATTATTACGTCATGCACGTATACGGGGCTCGTGCATTCGACACGTTCAGAATAATAATAGTAAAAAAAAAAAAAACCAGTTCTCTTGATAATATAATATAGTTGATATACATATTATCATTACTACAATTATTGCTATTATCATCCACTAAGTGTGATCACTTACACGTATCGTACGGCGTTTTAATTTTATATTTTATCATCATCATAATATGGGGTGCCCATAGGCATTATCATACAAGAGCGCGGCGGCGGCCCATCGATGTCACGCAAGTACATGTTGCGCGCGCACTCGTTCTGAACAATATTCTGATCGTCGAGTGGTGGCGGCTGTTCGGCGTATAGGTATATTCGCTAATTTTCCCGGGGCCGATGCGCGCGTGATGATCGGACAAGGTGTTTCACAAGGCGAAGAGCACAATAATTAATGTTATAAAATACACTGCTGCAGCAGGTCCGTTCTACTCCTCCGCCGCCATCATGTATAATATGGTATATTATACAGAGCAACAATAATCGCTTCGCAATTATAATGGTACGATTTATTTATTTCTATTATCCGCCCCCGGTCGCAACGACGATGAACCGCAGCGGGCCGACCGATATGCCATTATTATTCTTTATTATCATCATGACGTTCGGATTCCAACCGGTGGTGATCGGTTGCCGTGTTTCTGTGCAGCGTATAATATGCGAGGATAGGCCCAAATAGGAAATGGAATCAAAGTAGGATCAAACCCTGTAATTTTTTTTTTAGAAACAGTAGTTGGTACTTATATACATAGTATATCTTATTTTAATCGTCAATAATAATCGAAAATCACATTGATTATCTTATAGATATCACGACAATCGTTTGAAACTATGATTATCGATAATAATGACTCACATCATTATTGTTAATATCTTTTTCAATATTAACTACCTATCCCTAAACCTCCACAACTTTTTTTTTTGTTAACAGCGCGTGTACAGCCGCAGGACACTGCAGACAGTCGAGTAATTAATTAGATAATGATATAACAGTAGATTAGGGGGGTGGGGTGACAAAGCTCCTGCCTAAGCAAAACCCAATTTGCGCCGATGAGCAGGTATGCACTTAATATTATAATGTGAGGCTACCGTCTATGTAATCAAAACACCGCCATATCACAGACCGACAACGACGGTCGACGATTATCCGGCCTCGGCGGTAGTCGTGTATTATAGCACTATCATCACTCACCGGGAGAGAGAGAAAGAGAGAGACAGAGCAGACAGAGACAGAAGGAGAGTGGATACGTCAAAGTCTTTAATATTATATTATAGCGTTTATAATGGCGTACGTAATGATACATATCGCGTGCTTGTACGTGACGATCACTGTGCACCACAGGAAGCTCGTTCGGTATATTCAACGGTCGACTGCTGAGTGAAATAAATAACATCAATAGCAATTAATAAATGGACTTCTGATGTCGTTATTATTATTTAGACACCTTCGACCGTCATGCTATTATAGATTGTACTTCTTATACGAGTGTCTTATTTTTACCTACGCGTATTATTCATCGAGTCGAAACGACTTATTCGCTAAGACGGTGCATTTTGCTCACGGTTTTTTAAAATTTTAATTTTGATGTTCCTTCAGTGTACCAGATACTAGTTGAGTTATTCGCATAAAAATAAATTCACAAGCATACATTTAAATAAAACTCACACATAACATCGATTTTGAAAGTGGTCGTTGATCGCAATCGAGAGATGGTTCGTTAAATAAATATGACGTTACGTCGTCGTGCCAATAAAATGAAAACTGTCGATTTAATGAACTGAAAGTTGGTTAATGTTTAATTAAATGTTGTATAATATATACAAATATTTTCTAATATTATTTTATATTACTTATGGTTATGAACCATTTATGAATTATTATAATAATTTCTCACGAAACACAATATAATTACGTTTAACGATTAAATATAATTCTATTTTTACCAACTGGTATTATAATTGTACTAAAGTTATGGTTATAATTTATATTTTACAAGTCATATAAATATGAATTATGCATATCATTTTTACTGTAATTGAAGTTTTTAAAATATAATTTTGATGAAACAAATTAGTATTTTATCTACCGCTGTAATCCTGTAAATATGATTTAAGTTGTTAAAGTATATTGGTCAATAATACCAATACGTGTGCATACGATATAGGAATATTTCATTAAATTAATAATACCCAAGTATAATGAATTGTAGATTATTTACTTTTAATTGTTTTTAGATATTTTAACTTTTTGCATTGCCTAATACCTATATGGCTATACAATAATATATTGTATTCAAATTTTAAATATTTTAATGACAGTAAATTAATAATCATTCAATTATACAAAAACAAATTATCATTGATATTATAAATCAGTGAAAAAAATATACTTATTGTTTTATAAAAATAAAATAAAAATTAGTCAATTTAAAATTGAAATAATGTTAGTTAAACAAAACAATTGTGAAAAAATGAGATACTTATATAAAATTAATAACGATATCGTTATTAATCTTAAAATTAATAAAGAAGGACATTAGTATTACATTATTATATTTTATTATCATTATAGTTTATTTTCCTTTTAAACTAAAAATGCTAGTATTATTGAATCAATATGTGAAAATAGTAATGTAATTGTATCAATAAACTGATTTGAATATTGTTTTCAAGGACTATGTAACGTGTGTCATCATTCGTTTGTTTGTCTGATTGATTATGTTTTAAATTGTCATGCTAAAATATGTTAACACCAACTATTATGAATGGATTGTTATTTTAACGCATTATCGTAAAAATATGAATTATTTGTTAATTCATACTTAACATTTTATTGTTATTATATTATATTCTGCTGGGAGGAAAGTACTTGATGACAATGAACAATCATAAAAATGTGTTTAGTTAAAATTGACAGTGCAAGTCAACTGCAGCGGCTGTCGATGAATATCCATAAAACTATTTCATTCAAGTAGTAAATACTTTGTATGAAGTAATTTTATAGTGTGTAAATATATGAAGTTTGCAGTTGTACAATGAGGTATATAGATATTAAGAGTTGTATAGTCGTTTACCCGGCTTTTCCTGTGGTATCAGAGTTCTATAATTTTACAAATTATTTTATTCATTTAAAATTTTAAATGCATTGTGAAACATGGTTTTAAACAATAGCTGATTCAGTATGCCTGCAATAGTTACATCATAATTATACGCAAATATCCCGATGCCGAATGAGTAATCTACAAATAGTAGACGCACATTATATTGTATTGAAGTCTATGTTGATGACGGGAAATGATTATCATTTCACTGCACTAAAAATGTAACTCTGTGAAATTATGTCACGTGTCTTGCATGTATAAGTATTATTAGGTGTTAACTAATATTTGTAGGTAATAGGTGAATAGTTAAACAAGTTTTATATTTGAAATAATCAAAGAAATCCAATAATATTGTTATTTTTTTAGTCTTGTTTTTTTATTTAACATACAGTTCAATTATACTATCATATTATTCATCTTAAATATTTAAATGATTCAACGTTAATATTATTTATAAATACTTATATATTTCGAAATGAGCGTGAAGCATTAACATTCAAATTATAGGAGATTTAGTGCTGTATCCAAAAATGTTTTATATTAAGATGTATTATATAGATATCACGTAAACATTAACCAAACAAGTGTTCGAAAGGTACCAAAATTAAAATACGTATTTAAATGTTAATTTTTAATGTAGCTTAATAGACTTAAGTTTATATAATTACAACAATTACAATCCTCGGGCTATAATGTATAAGTAATCGTATTGATAATTTTATAGAACTGTAATATTCATCTAGTACATTGTAGTATTTTACATCAATACATCTCTACTTTTTTACTATACATTTATTTTTCTTAATTTGATCGAATAAAAATCAATTTATGTTTATATAGCTTTCACGTTCGGCTCGGAAGAATAATGTGAAAATATGATCTTACAAAGTAGATAACAATCCTCAATTTGGTAACATTATTCAAGGCCCATGTAAGTTTTAGGTAAATAATACTTAATAGCATAGTATAAATTGTGTTATAGTATGACCTCTTGCACTTTCGACGTTTGTGTAGAATAAATTATAGAGTTGATTGTTATGAATTTATCATCAATGTATTGTTTTACAATCATGTATCAATACTAATATTTAAAAATAAAATACATAATTTCAAAGTTTTCATATATTTATTTTTTAAATGTTCATACTCAAATACCATACCACAATAATGTATTAATATAATTAGAAAAACACAATAATACGTTAATAATAATTAAGTTAATTCACAAAATATGAAAATACGTTGGTTATAATATTGTGTTGAAGCATAATATATATATATATATATATATATATATATTAAATAATATGTAATATGTATAATGTACCTATACTAATAATATGAATCCGTTGTAGCTGATTTGCATTTTTGAAGTGTGTTTTAAGTTGTACCTACCTATCTGCAGACTGCAGTTAATATGCGTTTAGTTTGTAAAATCAACGTTAAAAATTAAAACCTTCGGTCTACAGAGAATGGTAATGATCGAGGAGGATATATCAAAAATAATCCTATAAGTGTTTATTAATGATTAATTTTTTTTTATGTCACGACTTTTCACGGTAAAATATCCATATTGAGTTGAGTAGTTGACATGAAAAAATATATTTCTGCACTGAAACTTTTAACCTTAAACCTACTATCGTATAATATTGTTGTAAATAATATATCCAATAGATTGATATGTTATTGATTAATTGACCACGTGATTTCGAAGGTAACTTTCGAACTGATTTATGTTTAATTTTTATATGCTTTAATAATAATCGTGGAACATAGTTTTATTTCGAAAGATTTTTGAGCTCCTGTCACCATCTCGGTTCGTTTCCTACATCTGAATTTCGTTTGATTTCAAATAGTAATTAAAACTATCTTTATATATCTAACAGGTAATATTACGTCATCATCAATTTGCAATGTAGGTAATTTGAATACGTTCCATACCTGTAATATTTGTTCAATGCTATCCTTAAGCTTTTTATGTTAGTGATGATAATCATCGATGTAATTGCATTGATCACGTTATTGTGCCGGAAGAATGAGTAATATTATTGATTGATAATGATGCATATGAAACTAAAATATGGTTATCTATGTAAAGTTGTCGGTTGTAGACAGTTAAAAAAAAAAAGCGAGTAAGTGGATGTCACTCTGCTGTACAGTAGGTTACAAGTTGGTCAATGTATAATGTAATGGATTGTATTAAACTTGAATTCAATGATATAATATCATTGTATAAGAAAAACGATTCTGAGCGGAGACGGTTTTTCAGTCTGGATATTTTATGTTGTTATTATTTATAATATTCTGTAAGTTGAATTAATATTATAATATTATTATTTTTTATTCGTTTCTATGGTGATGAACAAAGCATTAGAAATTAAAATCCCATTTTTAGCAGTTTTTCGTAATTTGTCGGTGGTTTTTCCTGTGGAATTAAATAATTGTTGAGAAAATCGAAAAATTACCTCTCTAAAGTACCATCTTGATCCAATTTGCCAAAAGATAAGGTACTATATTATGTTGAAATCAAAGCACTCCTTCTAGTAGAAATTTTGTATACAGGATAAAATGAGTAATTTATTTTAAATCGTCTAAATAACCTAGTAACCCGAAATCTTACAATAAGAACACATTAAGCCACTTGTTTTTTAATATATCTGTATAAAAATTACAACTATTAAATTTGTAAATATTTGTAAAATATGTAACACTCCATGATCTATTAAGGTGTACTTAAGTACTTTAGTATGTTCCCTCTGATTATTACGAACTTTTTAGAATCTAGCGAAATAATTATTGCGTGGTTTTATAACTGTGATATTTTTTATCTTATCCCTTTACGGTTATTAGTTTTCGTGTTAAGAGGAGTCTAAGAGTTATATATTATTTTATATAATTTAAAGGAATATAGATATGCGTAATCTTACAGTGATGTTTATTTTTATTACATTTTTCAGTGAACATTTATGGGTCAGAGGAGTGCTTCGAAAGCGGCATTACAATTTACAAAAAAAGAACATTATAAAATTGTGATATTTTGAAGGTGTAATTATCTCAATATAGTATTTCTAAGCTTACCCTATACCTAATAAAAACTGTCAACAGCCGTCTAAAATTTTACTCCACTGAGAATCGTTTTTCGAGTACCTACTATGCGTTTTTATTACAAATTGTAGAGATAGCTACCACAGATAAATATACTCTCCTTCGCCGATATGTGAGCGAGACGAGTTGAGGGCCTAACTACAATATCAAGGGCCATGACCATATTATATTCATACTGATTTTTTGAATGCAAGAGTATAATATCCGTGATTCAACATTATATTGACAATGTAAAAATACATGTTTTTTCGTAATTTGAAAAAAATTACCGCATTTTGGTTTTATTTCTATGTGAAACATAAATTGTCTGTGTTGTTCGGCTTAACGATTACAATGTCTGTTAAAATAATTTGTTTTTGCCCGGTCGACAATAATAATAAATTAACCTTTGTAGTTTCGTTTTATTTACGATCCTAATTGAAAGACGTTAGTACTATTATAATACCTGTATAGTAGAAATCATTAGGATAATCACCAACTTACTGCTAATATGAGTATATGATAATAATATGTCTACAGCTATTACACCTAAGTTGCTCCGAAGACGTTATTATCGGTTACTATGTGTGTGAGCAATGCTCATGTTTATGATATCAGTCATGTTATTTTCGTACAAAGTATGGCTAATATATTATGTACATTGCATTAATTTATAACTTTAAAAAACTCAAACGCTCAAATTTAATAAATCGTATTTCCACGAAAATATATTTTTTTTGTCTGTTTAATGGGTGGAAATGAATCGTTTTAATGTATACAAGATTCAAATAGATTTGTGTCTATAGTATGCGCATAGGATTGATTAGCCTGAGAATTTTGATCAGGACAATGCCTATTTAACCGGAAACTACCATTTCCATGCAATATTATAATAATATGGTATTATTATATTAAATTATCATTTTCATATTATCGATTATCACACATTGACATCTCTGATTTAATAACGTACTAATGTAACCGGTTTCTCAAATGCGTTTATACGAAATCAGATCCATTCGAATGGAAATAAGTTTTTCGAAAATCCATCAGTGTGCAACGATATTGCATTTTTATTTCAATTATCCTTATTGTGTATATTATATTTATATAATATTTTATATTACACTAGTATTATGTCCTACTCCAAAACAGAACAATAGTTACAAAAGCTTTTGCAAAAAACAAAACGTCAACATTTTGATTTCTCGTCAAATCAGTAAATGCGCGTTTGATATCTTTTTTAATGGAAAAAAAGAGTAAATATTATTAGATATCATATTATAATGTCGATACTCATTGAAAAAAAAAAAAAAATAAAACACCTAATAAATAAATTAGCAGTCGTATAGGTAAATCACTATAATATAATGGTATGTTTACCTCACAAAAGTCGATAAATATGCTGCAGTCTGCAATACTCAAAATAATTTTTTTTTCAATATTTATAGCCTGGGTGGCTGGTTTTGATCTATGACGAATAAAAATAAAAATACAAACAAACATAGTTTTTACGCGTTCCGGTCGACGGGGGCCGTGGGCGAGACAATAATATTATGTGGGCCGCCGAGTTGATATTATGAGCGTTATTTTTGGTAACATATTTTGTCGATTTGAGCCACGTTCCGAAACACCTGCAAGCCGTGAAAATATACGACTAAATACGTTATTGATCAATGATCACCTCGACGGTATCGGAATACGTCGACGATCATATCATTATGATTATCCATGGCCGAGGCAATCCTTTAGCACGCGTGCAGTGTATATAGTGCGTAGTATATAGTGTACGTGTAAATCATAAAAAAACGGCCTGGTGTCATCATCATGAGCAGCATCGAACTGGGTCATATATGAGCTGTCGTCGTCAGGCATCATATACCCATTGATCAATCGGATGATCAAGGCGGAATATTATGCGGTATTGGTACGCATCACATATAATATTATTATATTATCGTCCTACACCTGTCACACACACACACACACACACACACGGCCGTTCTAATTAGTCTTTGGCCGACGTCGTCGTGTCGGCGGCACGTCATAAAAAATAATCATAATAATAATAATCGTAATAAAAAAAATTACATTACTATCTTCACAAGTCAAAATCGGATTGGCCACAGGGCGTCACCGGGGTAGGGGCAGCGCCACTGCCGCCGCTGAACATCACCTCCTTCGCGCGCGCGAACCGTATACCATAGCTATTCGGCAATCGTCCCGACGCATCGTCGTATATATAGACGTCGGGTACCGATCCATCGTCAGTCCAGTTATCGTCGTCTATTGGTTTTCACAGACTTGCGACTCCGAGTACAACACACCACACAAGCAATTTCGCACCGACAACATGAAGATGGTAAGCTTTATTCAATGTATATTACAATAAATCACGTGGGTAGGCATAGTACCGCGCCAGAAGAACACCTACACGGCAGCTATATTGCTTAGAGTACGGGCACATAACATATTTTCAAACGTAATTTAACATAGTCTTAACTGAAATGTTGTGCTCGGTTCTCGTAAACAGGAAATAAAAATGTGAAATATTTTCCGTCGTTTGTTTGCAGCCATTTAATATGTACTCTGTACGTCTCGCGGAACATTTTTCTGCTAAACTTATACTCTTAAAGTTACACGTTACGGTATAGTTTTCTGCTAAAGTAAATAGTTACATTAAACAATAATTGTTCTCGTATTACGATTTTATTGATAGACATTTTAAAGTCTTATAATATTTTATTTCTATAATATCGTCTTGTAAGTTGTAACACGTGTATTACTTTGTTGAAAAATAATCATTCAACGTACCTATGCGTGTCCAACAGGCACAAACTTTAAAGTAACTTTTTTTAAATTAATTAATTTACTTTCATTAATGTGTTTAAACATTTATTTTAATCGAAGATAACTTTGTCCATGAGTTATAATACCTCAATAGTAGAATACAAATTAAATACATAATTAAATATTTTTTAAAATATGCAATTTCCGGAATAATATAATAGATATAAATTGAGCTATTTTTTCTGTGGTGAAATTTGAATTTGTCTAGTAGAGTAGAATTTATAAAATTCAACTGATGATAAATGCATGGAATTTTTATATTTTCCTATTTTGCTTATTGTTTATTTTAAAATATCCCCGTTGGATTAAATATTAAAATAAAAGGTAGGTATTCAAATCACATAAGAAAATAATTTATTCAAAATAAACATTTAAAAAAACATACGTATTAAAACTTTTATAATATTATCCTAATAAACATAATGCCACGACTAATTCTTTATAAAAAAAACTTTTTCATATTTCTACAATAATAATTTATTTACTATACTGGCATAAGAAAAAAAATAAAGTTTTTTGATAATTTTTTTTTATTATGTACATTTTTTATTTTACTCGTAATATTATACTCGGTTTTGATCTACCTATATATATTTCACGTTTGCATTAATTTCTGTAGCTACACATTGGTATAATCATAATATATTATACATATATTTACACATATAGGTACCTATAATATGAAATTATAATTATGTAGGTAGGTGTACATAGCCAAAAAGGATATTAAATGTATGTATACAACAACAATTTTAATTTGTTTTTTATTTAAACTTTTTAATAGTTTTATTCATTGATTATTATTTTTAATGACAGTTTCTAGACTCATCCATTATTCATTTATACCAACTTGTAAAATATTTCAGGCAAAGAAAGTTAAGAAATTAAACCATTTTTACAAAGAAGTAATTAGTAACCTGAAAATATTATTTAAGAATTTGTCATTAAATTTAGGAAAAAAATTAATTTTAGCTCGTAAATAGTTTGACTGTTCAAATGATATTGAATGCATATAAAATGTATAATATTTTAAAATACCAACTAACTTTGTTTGTAACTTTCTGATTATCAAAAATAAATTTAATACACTAAAAAAGCAAGAATACATCAATACCTATTTTGGGCTAGAAAAGTTTTTATTGATAAATATGTTAAATTTATTTATGTTTTATAGTAAATCAAAATTTTATTCTAACATAATTTATGGAAAATATTAGTTTTGATAAGAGTATCAGACATTTAGATAGTAGGATTTTTAAAAATAATTTTATATTTAATGTACCCATGTATTACTTTGCTATTATACTGACTATATTGTAGGTACTAACAAATATTTTAATGCGTATCAATAATTGTTTTTCAGTTTTTATTTATTGCATTTGTCGCTCTTGCGGCGGCTCATCCACAAGGCTATGAATCTGAAGCATCTTCTGGTTATGGATCTCCGACCACGCCATCTTCTCCTTCTTCATCTTATCAAGGAAATTTTGGCAGTTACCAAAAATCCCCTGAAGTTTCAGCATACTCATCTGGCTCTCCGACTGGATATCCAGGTAGTGGAGCTGCTGGATATCAATCTACTTCTGGATCGTATCAGCAATCAACCTCAGCACCCGCATACAAAACTAATGCATTCTCTGGTTACCAATCTGGCGCAGGATCTGGTGCACAGTCTAGCTACCAGTCTGGTGTCTCTTCTTATCAGTCTACTCCAGCAAGTTTACAATACTCAAAAGCTGGACAGTCTGGTTACCAGTCTGGCGCTGGATCTTACCAATCTGCTCCAGCTATACCATCATATTCGCAAAACACCCAGTCTGGTTACCAATCTGGTGCTGGTTCATACCAATCCGGTGCTGGTTCATACCAATCGGCTTCAGCATCACCAGCATTCTCTCAAGGTGCACAGTCTAGTTACCCATCTGGTTCTGGGTCTTACCAATCTTCTGCTTTGAACTCTCAGCTATACTCTCAAGCTGGACAATCTAACTACCAGTCTGGCGTTGCATCTTACCAATCTAGCGCTGCTCCGTCTTCTTACCAATCTACACCAGCTGCACAAACATATTCCCAAAGCGCAAAATCCAGTTATCAACCTTCATCTGCATCGTACGGTTCAAAATCGACTGCTGCACCATCATACCAGTCGTCTGGACCGTCATCACAATATCAATCATCTGGACCGTCATCGCAATACCAATCTTCTGCACCGTCATCACAATACCAATCTTCTGCACCGTCATCACAATACCAATCACAAGCCTCTCAATCATCATATGGCCAACGTTCCCGCCCAAAGCCTGTATCGTCTACATTATACCAAAAATCTGGATCTGAATATGAAAGTGTTAAAGGATCAAGTGCTTCTGTCGATTCTTACAAGCCAGGTAATAACGGATACAACGCTTTTGCACCAGGCAATATCGCTGGACCACCTGAGGTTAAAGGACCAATTACACCTGTTAATGCACCATTCGATCCTTACAAACCCGGTAGTAATGGATACAACGCTTTTGCACCAGGCAATGTCGCTGGACCACCTGAAGTAATCCCTATTCTATCCCAGTCGAACCAACCAAATCTTGGTGATGGATCTTACTCATACAGGTAATATTTTAAAGACAATAATCAATAATAAACATTTTATAACATAAATATTTTTTTAGTTACGAAACTGGCAATGGCATTTCAGTATCTGAGTATGGTCAACTTAAACCAGGTGGCCCAGAAGGAATTCAATCTGTCTATGGATCTTTCAGCTATCCCGGAGAAGATGGACAGCTTATTACAGTAACTTACACCGCTGATGAAAATGGATTCGTTCCTAAGGGCTCTCATTTACCTACACCACCACCAATACCAGCTGAAATTCTTCAATCGTTGGAACAGAACGCCGCTGAGGAAGCTGCACAACAAGCATACCAACAACAACAGTCGGCTTATGGACAAAATGCTGCTTCGTCTTCATATGGAAAAGAATCAGGAGCCTATGGCCAGACATCTGCCCCTGGATCTTATGGACAAACATCTGCTCCTGGATCTTATGGACAAACATCCGCTCCTGGATCTTATGGACAGACTTCTGCCCCTAACTCTTACGGACAATCATCTACTTCTGCACCAAAACAATCGAGCTATCAGAAACCACAGGGCCCATCTGGATATGGTGCGGAAACTAGTGAACAATCTTATGGACAATCTCCCTCCGCCAGTCAACTGTATAAGTCACCACAAGGTTACCAAAGCCAAAGTGCATCAGCTTACAAAAAGTCTCCCAGTGCATCGGCTTATTAAGTGCAGTTATGATTCCAATAATTTAAATTCAAATAATTTATAGTATTTTCATACGATTTTTATTTTCATAATTAAATAAAAATTTATTTTTGTATAAATAACGCCTTGTACATATGACACACAATATACACATCCACCTTTCTTTTTACATGCATCATGTGTGTCTTCAAATCAACCAATCAGCATTGTTTGCTAATATTGATCTAGTAGTAAGTTGTAGTTTGACTTATGTAATCTTGTATAAATTAACTCGAGTGTCAAATCGTCCACGGTCGTGGGCACACCTATAAGAGAAGTGTCATCCGTGACAAGCCCAAGACATAATGTGATGATAATTGTTACCATTTCAGTCGCTCGTTCATATCGCCCAATATAATATTATACTTTCGTAACACATATTATAATAATATGTAAATACATAATAATATTAATGAAGGTTTTGTTGTTGACAGACAAAATGAAACTTGTACTTGTATGTCGTATGTATGTGTTTATGTATAATATAACATAATACGACAAATATATATTATAGTTTAGGCATAGACTAGATATACATTTTATTTATCCGTACTGAATAAACAATGACACATCTATAGAATGATAGGCATCTATATTTTTTGTTTGAAAATGCTGCCTAATAAAATATAGTTTATTAGCAGAATAAAAGTATAAATAATCAATAGTTATTAGTGTAAATGTTTGCTGACGAAAATAATACGTTAGTAATAATGTTTAATATATTTTAGATATTGCTTTTATAGTCATCAGTCATCATAATATTGTTATGTACGAGTTACAACTTATGAAGTATGAGTATACGATTTAATTAATAGATAGTAAACATTAAAAAAATTAATTTGAATATACAAAATACAATAATGGTTTATAATATGTATTTGTTAAATACATAATTGTTATAATATAAATAAACATTTATTAAAGAAGTTTTTTAAACGAAATTATATAATTTTTAAATATCAATAACATTTTTTTAGTAAGTAAAATAAATATAAATTTACATTTATTATAATTATATTCGATATCTTATAAGATTCATAGGTATATTTATAATCCATTAAACTTATGTTCTTATATTTGCACAGAAAGTTTAACATGAATAATGAAGTATGTTAATAACATTTTTATTGTTATAATATCTATACAAAATATTATAATACTAGCCTAACCTATTTTAAAAAAACCAGTATAGTTAATATTTTAAATTACACTTACATTCAGTTATTTAAAATTAACACAATCATTTATATTACCTAAGAACTTTATTAATTAGCGCAATTATAAAAAGGGCGATTCTTTTACCCCTTTAGGTTAGTAAATAGGTACTCACTATATCAAAAAGTAAAAAGTTATTTTTAAAGTATTTTTTTTACAAAATGATTTACATAGTTTTTCCAAAACAACATTTGAAAATAAAATGATATTATATTTATTACTATTTTTTGATATAAGCTTCTTACTTTTTTAATTCACAAAATATTATATTTTTGATTTTATATTCTAAAGAAAAATATTGTTTTGCAATAAATTAAAATAAATTAAACAATATATATTTAAAAAGTTAATAGTAAATTATGAGTTTTCAGTTAAAATATACATCCGATGTGCAAAAATAGAATAAAATAAATATAATAGGTACTTTTATTAATATGTTGATGTCCATCGATTAATAAAATAGTTGATACCATATTTAATCTGCAGTAATTTTTATCAGATTTAAAAAAAAAGATGGGCTATGGATAGTTATCAATGATAATTTAGGTGAAATCTTGGTAGGAACAGAATTTCTAAGAATTTTAATTGTTTTACTATTTTAACAACGATTATATTATCATTTAAAGCGTTTTATGTAACAAATAATAGTTACATAAGATAATTTTTTTAACCACAGTGTATCTGACGCGTATGATAAATGTCTACTATAACCAGAAAAATATTACATTATAAATGTTAAAAATAGAAATTTCATATTTCATCGTAAGATGTACGACAATGAATTAATATTGAATAAGTAATTTAATATTCTAATATAATACTGTGGGATAACATTTTTTTTATAATTCAAACTTTAATTGCTTATAATAAAAAATTGTGACCATGTATTTTTATATTTTTCAACTGTCATTGTAACAATATATTAGGAGCCTTGTATTACATTTTCAAGTTTGTTCGATCCTACGAATACAATTTAATTGAAATGTATACAAAAAAAAACTAAAAAAACCAGTCAAAATATTTTCAAAATTTTATCGTGTATAGAAAATGATAATATTAACATTCAGTGAAAATGTCATGTAACGGTTATTTGTTTTAGAGTTACACCAAAAGACAAAATCGATTTTGACCAACTAGATTTATACCTACTTTCCCATCGAACAAGATACCGTTGAAGAAAATCAAAGTAGTTTTACCGCCCCAAACGGTGATGACAAACACAAAAAAAAAAAAATTAAAAATTAATAAAAACACACAACATTGTAAAATCAATACATTCATCGTTCCGCTCAGAATCTAAAATATTGGAAAAGGAACAATTTCTATAGGAGTAGATAAACAAATTTGCAGATTTGACTATTTAAATGTTAACAATTTGACATTATGAAATTACAGATAATTATTATTTCCTAATGATTTTTTCTATTTTTTATTTAATTATTATTATTACGATAAAAAAAAAATCATGTAACAATCACACATATTTTTTAGGAGACTATACTCGGCCAACCTCCACATAGTGTCACCTGAATAATTCTTATAGGCTAAAGAGACTCAACCCAAACAACCTAATAAATATTGTTTGGACTCAACTCCGATAACCCAAAAGTATTTGGGGGACTCAATTCAATATCACCGATACTGTGTATAGCAACTAGATGGTATTTATATATTTTAAATAAACAATCTATACAAAGAGACGCAAAATAGGTAAGTTTATAAGTTAATAATATAGTAAGGTACACAGACATAAAGGTAAACATTTAGTACCTAAGGAATAAGTTACCAATAATAAAATATACCCGATGTCGTCATTGGTGATTGATATTCAACTAAAACTAAAACTAAAACGAGTAGCTATATCTGCTCTACATATTAAAAATAATGATTTCATTGAATAATTGCTTATTCAAATCATAAATATTATTTTAAATTAAGTTACTTTTTTATAACATTAGGTCTTTTTAATGAACTTTCAACTTTAAATAATGTACGTATTTAAATAATTTCTTTTGGCGTACATACGTATTTATTTGCAAATGACCAGTTCGTGAAATTATAATTCAAGTTGTAAGATATCTAGTAACAATATACAGTGAAACTTTCATATAACGAAGTCGAATAAGCAGCAAAAAAAATTCGTTATATGGAGGAATTTGTTAAATAGAATTACGTATTTTTTTCAACTTTTTTTTTAAATTTAATTATGTAGGTATGTATTTAAAAAACAACATCAAACATCATAATATTACAGTTTAATTTAATTTTTAACCTTAAATGCAATTTAAAAGAAATAATCTGTAAGTTTTGTTTGCTTATTATTTTTGAAAATTGTCCTTTTCTTGTAAAAAGTTTCTATATCGTCAAGTTTAAAAAAAAATTCATCGGGAAAATTTGCTTCTTGTCTAAAACCATTTCTTACCACTGATAAAGCGTTCAATATGTCTTCTTCTGTGAGTTTGGATTGTTCTACTGCATGTTCCTCTTCATGTTCCTTCCTCTTCCTACTTCTAACTGAAGTACTGCAGTAAAATTAATCAATTTTCCTACCTTCGGTGTCTTATCTTTATCTTAATAAAACTTATTATAAAATCATAATTCATAACAATACTTATTATGAAGTTGGAATTAGTTTTTCAAATTGCTAATTTACTTGTATGCAATAATTCGGATTACTTAGAGTTTTTGGACGAGTATTGTACCTATGACGTGCTGCTGTAGTTTATAAGTTGATAGATTGACTGTTGATATACATACAATTACATGTTTATAAAAAAGATATTTTAAATTAAAAACATTAAAATCATTAAATACATTTTCTGTAGAATAAGAACTTGGCTTTTTTTTAAATTATTTTTATTATACAATAACACATCAATGATTATTATTATGGTGTTCGATTATACCCAATAGTTGTCAGGATTATCGCTTGTACGCGAAACGTAAGTTTTTTTTAAATACAGAGACGCAATTATTTTTCATGGACATATTATTATGTTGCTATACCGAGGAGCATAGCCACATTTAACTTTAGGCAAATCCCTTATTAATTATTCTATCCAACACTTTTATTATTTTAAATATATGTGCGCGGGTGTGTATGTGTGTGTGTGTGTGTACGTGTAAGTGTGTATATTGGTGTTTCTTCGAAACGTGTTTATCACAATCTCCCATAGCGCGCCCGTGCTAAAATAAATGTCGTCGGACCGCTTTCATAACCCACTGACATAACGACCTTTCCATCTCGACGGCAGGTACCGCCTCCATTATTATATGGTAAACATTAAACAGGTACCCCCGTCATTATTACCGTGTGTAGATCCACATGGGTACATGCTATAATATATAAGACAGCTCCATCATATTATCCTCAATCATTACGTACAGCACCACGGTACTCAGTCGATCACTGTACAATATACAAACGGACGAACAGACCACGAACTACCAAAATGCAGGTGAGAATTTAAACGTTTTTTTTTTGCTTTCGAGTCTCCGCGACTAAACTTCTCACCGCGATACCTAATGTTTTGGATATCGCGTTTGGCGTATGTCGTATTAACAGGTCACGTTAGTCCTCTCATCGTTGCTGTTGGCCGTTGCAGTCAGCGCCTACCCCGCTCAAGGCCCCGAATCTAAGGCGGTCATCCTGACCCAAGAACAAGAAGTCAACTTCGACGGCAACTTCAAGAACAAGTATGAAATAACAATAATACTGTCTTGATATATTACGTTTTTCGTTGTCGGTCTCTTGATAATATTAATTGATCCAAGTGTTAGAATTGTTCACTCGTCTCGAGATTGCAGCCGACACTTTGAAAGTTAAAACGCGAAAAAACCCACTCATAGGTTATTATATTATATTTTGTAATAATCGTTCGCGACTAGCAAAACAATTTATTTATGTTTTCATGTGCAACGTATTTCGTTGGCGCGTTTGGATATCAACATAACGTCTGTATTACGTTATTATTATATTCTGTATTATCTCAACTACGTTTACATGGCGAAGTTAAAACGAGTTTAAGTCCACGGATAATTTGTTACTCCTAAAGAAAATAACCCAGACTATCAGTAAGAAAGCGAGTATCTATGGATTTAAAACCGTTTTAACGTCACCACGTAAACGTAGTCTATATCACGTTTCGTATAAGACACTTCGTGGTTACATCTATAGCAATCCCGCGTACCTATATATACGACTTCAAATATTACCTATGATGTTCTAAATGTTTTTCGTTTGGTACACGCCGTTTATGTAACGACGTTACAAGTATCTCTGCAGTAGTATCTTTGCGGTAGCGACTCGGCAAACCGCCTTCGGACTATATTGCAGCACGAATTCGTTAAAACGAAAATTCGTTTACATAATGTGTTCGCGCGGAGTGTGTACCTATAATATTACACGAGAAGACCACGTACTTGAAAATGATCAAAGATTTGTGTAGTTAATAGTCAATAGTTACAAGTATATAGAAGTTATGTCATGATGTAGTTGGCTTAAAGAACGAATTTCGTAATAATTTCCTCGGACGACCGTAGTAATACTAGTAATTAAGGGCAAGTTATGCTCCCGGGTGTCATATATCATTATAACTACATTTATTTATGAATTAATGACAATATTATGTAGGTATGATTGTATAAACTGCGGCGGTATTAATGCAAAGAGGGCGTTCGAAGTAGGCAAAACGGCTGCTCGTTTCGCGGTCAGCCTTTCGCGCTTGTTTAATATCAATATAAATTTCCAAAGCGGTCGTTTATTTTTCTCGTTTCGCAACATTCGATTCGTATGTGATTTATGTGTATCTCAGGTCTTAAGTCACGGAATGCCCCTCGCCTTTCACCGAAAACGTACAATTATTATTACTATCTGTAATGTTCCGACGATTCCGATCTGAAACTCTGTGCGTTCGTGCGGTGGTTACGTAACGACACGTGTGCATGTGTAAGGTGCACAATAATTAGAATTACAATATTCATAATATTATTATATTATTCACCGTATAATAATGCATGGTGGTAAAAATCGAATCGTTTCAGATTCGAAACCGACAACGGCATCAAACAAGACGCAGTCGGTTACGCAAAGGCCGGCGCCGAAGGCCCAGTCTCAGTCGTCCAGGGCACAGGTTCCTACGTAGCCCCAGACGGTTCGGTCATCTCAATCGGTTACACCGCTGACGAGTTCGGTTACCATCCATACGGCGCCCATCTGCCCACTTCACCACCAATTCCAGCAGAGATCCAAGAGTCTCTCAAATTATTGGCCTCTCTGCCCAGCACACCCGAACCACAGTACCAGTGAACGCCTCCTATAGATACAGTTCCGCTCCTTTCGTTCTACAATAATGTTATATAAACTTTTTCAATTATACTATCATTCTTCGTCTCACCCTTTCCATTTTGCAAGACGTTCTGCATCGGATCGTCATCGTATATTGTGCACTGCACCCACACCATTCTTTGTAAATTTATTATTATTATTATGTATCATATTGTTGTGTATAATTATATTATATAACTGCCCATTTACCATCGTCTACTTGAAGACGCGAACGTACGTATATAATAAATATAATATAATGTGTTTTTAAAAAACAAATCAATTGCGTTTTTTTTTTATCATTTCTGTTCAAAAGATAATCTTACGAGATTACCGAGAAAACCCAACTATTACTATATTATAGTAATTACACACACTGCAGTGGCTATAGTTGACGATCTTCTTAAAGGGGTTGATGGCGAAAAATTGCTTTGTTCTGTATACTTTAAGATTGTCATTAAACAAGTGAAATAGTAAATCATGAGTAAAATGTATTACTATCAAAACCTTGTAACCTACTAAGTTCTAAAAAAACCAATAATTAAAGTACCAATAAGTTGATTTATATTTTTGTAAATGTATAACCCCACCAATAACAGCAGAACGAATATAGTATTAACTATTAAAACATATTTATATTTATTAAGTATATTATTATAACATAAAAGATATAAAAAAAAGGATTGAACGGAATGGAATTCATGGTTATAAATTATATTACACCTTTGTAACTCCTGCAGCCGAAGTAAGCGAAAGACAACGGTTGCCGAATTATTCCGACTTGTGTGGCCGTTTTAAATATCAAGTTTAAACTTAGAATCCTTCTGAGAATATTAATGCTTAAGATTTAAACAGCGAATATCCCAGAAATTTGTAAAATTTTAGTGGCATGAAGGAGCTAAAAATATTATAATAGAATAGATGTATAGGCATAAAGGCTAAAAGAATATAAAACTGTTTTCTTATCTTTATACGTCATAATCTAACTATATAAATGTGAAATGAATATAATATAAAAGGCAAGTATGTGTATGGTTGTGGTTTATAGACTCAAAAATTATTTGGCCGATTTTTACACAAACTTCAGAGATTACTTTTAGAGATAACAGAAATATTTTAAGAATAGTTTGAACCACATCCGATAGGTGGCGCTGAACAAACTTTAAAAAATATTTTTGTCCATTACATATCATATAAGCCATAAACTACTGCCATCTATATTTTATATGTACACTTAGTAAGTTGTAACATACTGTAGCCGCTGTTATACGTTTTTGAATTGACATTTGACATTTAAATCAACAATCTTACGAATGAAAAACAAAGTCAAAATTGACACGTGCAATGTGCATCAGGTTTTCCGCTAACATTGTGAGATTCATTTGCTTTATATAAAAAATATATATATTTATATTGGATGTCCAAATGAATTATATTATTTTAAACAATAATATATCTGCCTATATACTAGATAGTATGCGTTTATCTCTGGGTATTAAGGCAGAGGGGTAATTAACTGGTGCTCATGCTGTACATATTATGCTGAAGTGTATTGGTTAACGAGTTATATTTTAATTGTGATTACGTACTTAAAAATATCTAAAATTTAAGACTATAACTTACTTAAAGCAGTAACATAACTATGCGCGTGCAAAGCCGGCACGGGTCAACTATAGTCAAAAACATATTCTAATCATATTATACTTTAATCCTTAATCATACATTGTTGTTCAACATCAATTGTTGACTAAAATGTAACACAATGCAAACTGGATGGTAAAATGATATATAAAAAAAAAATGGTAAATGTTCTAATTTGTTGTATAAATAGTTATCATTTACCAACGTAGTATATCTATAATCTGCTTATAATTAATGTGAAGTAATAAAAGTGAAAAAAAAAAATATATAAAAGTGTTACAGGGTTCATAAAGCAGAATTCTATAGCATAAAATTACATATTGCAATAATTTTTTTAATAGTATTTAGTCTCTGTTATTATGGTAAGATGGCGCTCTTAGTATAAGTTTTAATTTTTTTTTTTTTACAAATTATGTCAAATATACTATATACGATTAGAACCGATAATACTATGAGTATTTGATTGTTAAAATTAAAACTGTAATTTTTGCTAGGTATTAATCTAAAATAAATTACTTTTACTTTCACTTGAGCAAATACGAGTTATTGTTATTATACCTCTAAAATATACATGGCCACAATGCCAAATATTATGTAGGTACTTCAGAATTATCATTCTTAATTTATTATCACATTTTTATTAGATCATATTAATATATTTTCCAGCAGTACCTATTCTAGGCGTTTTGGTTCCAAATGAAAAGTCACTGTGAAAAGTGTTCTACAACTTCTTAATCGACAAGTCATTAATGTAGAACGAAGAGTGCCAGTATATATATATATATATCTATGGTTTAAAGTCAATTAAGACGCGACCGGTATTATAATTGTGTGGTAACTTTATAACTCTTTTGTTTGTAATACCTACCAAGGGGCGTATTTAGTTGGGAAATATGGGGGATAGAACCCGAATTATAATTAAATACATTACATTGACATATAGGCGTCACCACTGCTGTCAATAGTCACTGTATTTGTCGACTGCTGGACGTCAAATGGATTATTATGTAAATCCAGTATATATAGATAAAATAACAATACGTCATAATATTATAATATGATATCAATATATCAATTTGTTGTCAATTGTTACAATGTAATGATTGCCAAGGTTGAATATTTAATTTGAAAATATTTTCACACTTTTTTTACCAATGTTAAGACAATGAAGGTGATGTTAGCGACATAGGGTACAGGATAAAATATGTATTTAGATAATAAATAATAGTAATTAATCTTATAGGTATTTATACATCAAAGCTAATAATTAAAGTTACGAGTGTGTTGCTCTTTAACATAAAAAAATTAACATTCTGAAATTGATAACTTTGTTCAATTCTTTGAATTTAATATATTCGTACAGACGCATATATAGTCTATAATTAACTATTACAAGTTAGAGTTGGTTAAAAATGCGTACGCATTATATAAAAATACTTTTCAAAAAAAATCGATTTTGTCAAAAATTCGTGTCTCATAAATTTTCTTGCAAAATATATTGCATAATATATTTTACTGACATACGTAGGTATGTCATGACAAAAATATTTCAAGTCCGTACGCTTTTAAAATAATAAAATAAAATATAAAACATTTTCCATTTTTAATGATGTATAGTTTATGGAATGACTTTTTCCCTTAAATTGACATGACATGTCTTTGCACATCGTGCAAATTTAAAATTACTATACTGTACGTAGTGTAGTATCTACACAGCGTAAAAACGACTAATCATACTGTACATAAAATTTGAAATCAGATTTAATTAATTAATTCGCGTGTTTCAGTAAGTGCTTATAAAAGAGTTAAGAAACTGGATTTTCTGGTTTAGTATAATTATTTTGGAAAACAATTTGTGTTTTATTAAATTATGCTAATATACACTTCATATAATAGTTTTATTAACAACTGTACTAAAAAATATTTAACAGCTACTAATAATTTTGATTAAGTACATTACTTACATGATTAAAAATAGCTATAAAAGATGTCTAACATAATATATGTATGATACATTATTATGTTTAGTACCTACCTAATATCTGAACACAAAATAGTATGTATTTGTTGCAATATGATAGATATATGATATAGTTCTGTCTGACCCAAAAGCTTATATAAATAATATATATTAATGGCATAGAGAAGGTTGGTTAGGTTAGGTTAGGTTAGGTTCATGCAAGTATGATTAATCTAGAAATCCCGCAAGAAGACTTAAGCGCCAGTAGTTAAGAGATTTTATCAATTAACAGAGTAAAGTTGCTAGTATTTGACATTGATATGTATTATAATATACATAGGTAATTAAAAACCAAATTTTTATCAAAAACTGATAGTACAATTTTCTAGACATGATATGATTTTCAAAATATTTTGGCCCTTATATGACGTATACATTTTAAATAAATGTATTTTTAAAGTTTTTTTCCAATTTATATAAATAACCTTTTTTTAAAGTCCAAAATCTTGAAAGTTAAATTAAGAGTTTCTCGTAAGCAGTTATTACAGAAATTAAAAATTTCAATAATCCTAAATTTTGTATTTTTTCAGTGTTTCAAATTCAAATTTTGTAGTAAAAAATTATGCAAATTGTTTTTGTTATTTTACTATAGTAAAAATAACATTAAACATAGAAACTTAAAACATTTTATTATTACTTAAAATATCATTCTCTATATGTATACAACAAAATTTCAAAATATTTTGGTAAAGGTATTAATATGCATTTCATTTTATAAATGTTTGAAATAGAATTTTATCAAAATTTCATACATTTGGAAATTATTTAGTAGGCCAAATATATACAATTTAAAATTGTAATAGCTAATGCTTGAAAATTTAATCCAAGGTTTCTCATCGCTTTTTACTTTTTCCTACAAAATTTAAAAAATTTTGAAAACGTATATTATACACATTTTTTTATAGACATTTTAAGGTAAAAATTTGACGAAATTGGAACTTGAAACTATCGTCATTATTTATATTATTATTTACTACATACCATCCAGTTGTCAAAATGTTTCGACTAATTTAAACTATTTACGCTACAGCCCTTATAGGGATTCACACCATGCTAAGGTCCGTCGGTATTGACTTATCAGTTATTAATTATCATCATATTTAATGTAATATTATGATCATTATTAATGAGTAATTATTAGTAGTATATTTAACTATATTATAATCCTATATAGGCGATGTTTTCTGTTAAAATTAGTCGTGTATTACGCATAATATAAGTTTACTAATATAAAAATAATATTTATTTTATAAATAAATTATAATTAATATAAATTAAAATATCCTTATAATAGAGGCTGACCCTCAGTATCCATTATCCAATTCAGAATCGTTTTTTGTATGCTATGATTTATTATTTAATTAAAATTGAACAGATTCACTGCAGCTACCTTACTCATTGATGAAACATACTATTCAACTGAGAGCAGAGTGACTTCTTCGGTTTTTTATACCTATCTATAATTAACTGTGTTATTATAAAACTTTCACATAGGTAACATGATTTATTGCATTTAATTTTTAATTTAATTAACCGACACGAGTCTTATAATTATTAGTTTGTATTAATGTAGATATAATTAAAGATTATCTATCTATAATAAGTCACTTTATAACTATTTGTTTATTTATGATAATTGATAAAACAGAAAATGAAATAATTATCACGACATTTGTAACAATTAAGAAGCGACTATACATTAACTATCATAGCATTATAATTCAATACAGAATATGGTATACCTAGGTAAATATTTCTTAAATATTATTTCTTTTTTGTATTATTGTAACAAAAACTAATTTTTGTAATTTTGGTAACGATGATGGCGTCTGAAAAATTATAAAGACTACCAATTTTAATGTTTTCTAAGATACGTAAAATCATACTGTAAATTGTAACACATAATAAATATTTTTTGATAATTATTTTCACAAATAATTATAATATTTTATAAATATATGTTGTTGATAATGTAAAAATAAAAATAAAATACATTTCTGTATTTAGAGTTATATAATTATATAATTATTTTTTTTTATGATAAAGGTAGATAAACTTATAAGGAATATTGTATTACATTGTTAATATTTTTCATCCGTCTTTGAAACAATATATTAGGAGCCTTCTATTAAATTTTCAAGATTTCTACCCAACAAATAAAATGTTAAACCAAAATCGATTTTGTCGAAACCTGATTTTGTGTAAAAATTCAGTTTTTTCTTAATTTTTCTTTTGTTTTTTACGGTGCTTTTGAAAATTACTGGGAAATTTTTACTTTTGACCCCTTCAAAGTACCAACTTAATTTACTTTCCTTTCAGAAAAGATACTGTTGAAAAAAATCCAAGCATTTTTACTTTTCTAGAAGGTGATAAAAGACACACAAAAAAAATAAATAAAAAAACCCTCATCGTTGTAAAATATATACACTCATGATTCATCACTCCATTCAGAATATAAAAATGTCATTGTTAAAACACCACATTCTAAATTGAGTTATGTTTAATTTATATCGAGTATGAATGATGAGTTTATAACAATATAAATTGATACGGGTAAACAGAATTCTAAATTTTTATAAATTATAAATCATCATTATAAATTAAAAAGTATACAATTTTATAATGTTATACCTAAACAGTAACTTACTAAATATTTAAAAAATATGAGGTAGGACGAAGTCCGTGACATTTTATATAGACATATCAAATTTAACTTTAACACATGACAATATTAATTTATTGGCCTATAATATCAAATCATTAAATTTATATCATAATATTATTTTAAGTATTAAAATTTAAAGACGAAGAAGATTGAATATCATACCTACTGCTTGTAAAAAAATGAATAGGTACATTTTATTAAACCGGGTTTATCATTTCCAGACCGGTTATTACTTATTGCAATAAAATATATTCGTATTTTGTTATAATAATGAAAACCAAAATCTTATAAATAAAATTTAAATTATAAACCAATTATCTCTTTTAACATCACATTTAAATATTTGGGAACCGCTGAATTTTAGCTAATGCAACGTGTACTATGATACAACGATTTCATTTTTGCATTTTTGTATATAAGTATGATACAAGATAGTACAATCGTATAACTATATAAGACGTATTGGTATATCAAATATGGAATACACTTATTGTAAGTGCTTATAGGTACATTTTAAAAATTATTACATTTATTTAATAAATTTTGATAATTTCATTATCCACTTCCTGATTTTACAACTCTAATTACGAATTTTCTGTAGCTATTAAAACTAGTAAGCACTCTAACTTAAGTGTTTGAAGTGTATCGTACATGGTTACAAATCATCAAGTCCTTGGAATATACATGTTTCATACACATATTTTATATTTAACAAATTATTTTATACTATCATTCATCTTTGGAATGTCAATATATAATACCTAGTATCAATTTTCACGTGTAGACGTATTAATATATCGACTGCTAATAGTATAACTTAATGTATATTATAAAAAAGCATTTGTTCTATAAATCACTATGTTTAATCGGGCGACTTTAATTTATGGTACTTTGATGTACAATAGAAGTTATTAGGTATACAACTAAAAACTATATCATTATATACTTATATATTAGGTAAGAAGTTGTAAAAATTCAACTGTTGTAAAATAAAACAAATAGATGCTTTTTTACAATGTGCTGATTATAAACAAAAGTGGCATTTCAATCCTAAACAGAATAATAGTTTGCAAAAATAAAAGATCTATAAACAGACTCTTGGAAAATGCATAACTCTAACCACATTACACAATATAAAATATAAAATAAATGTACTTACCTCACCAAATTATATACAATTGTTTTTGAATTTAAAAAATGTATTGTAAAGTGGCTTAACAGTTAAAAAAAAAAAAAATTAGTAGATAAACTAGTAGATTAAACTAGTTTATCAACTACATACCATTCATTAAAAATATGATATTATTATTTAGCAAATTTTAAACACAACTCACAAGTGAAGTTTAATTCGTATGATCATTATAGTACGATGATTTATATTTTATATTATGATTTTAATAAGTCAAATATTGGTAAACACAATTATGTATTTTTATATTCCAACTTATAACTACAAATTTAAAACTATATAATGTAGAAGGTATGGATTATCAAAATTATTATTATTGTAATAGCTACTTACTATTATTACAACTATGGGTATTTAAAGTTAAGATTACATAGGTACTTACTATTTAGTGAAAAAATAATAAAGCACTAGCTGCTTTGCAATTGATTTATTTAACGAAATAGTATTAATTAGTTAAGGTTCTGTGTGAATTAATAAAATAATAAAAATACCTACTAATGTCTAAAAGTTTTACCACTATTGCTGTACCTACTGCTGTTCTTGTTTTAATTTTGTATTTCTACCATTTCAGATGGAAACATGTTTACTGTAGTAAGTACTCCAAAAGATAGATGCTTATATTAATAGATTGGAAATTGAAATACCTATAATAGTAAATAATTTTTAGAGTATCCACATTTTAGAAATTTTTTTAGAAGCTTTCCAAAATACAAAGTGCAATTTTGATCCATATTTATACACAGTACTTTATGAGTATTCTTATAATTACAATAATGGTTAACGTTATAAATTCTGTGGTCGACTTAATTGCAAGTTCAACTTAAAAAAAAAAAGATATATCAGTTTATAATGTATATTATATTTACTGTTTTGTACAACTGAATAAAAAATTGCAGAAATTATTACCTATATATTGTATAATATAATACTTATATAAAATCCATAATTGAGTATCGCTATATTTCATGGAAACGAGTTTTTAGTATATTATGAATTTACTAAGATGATGTACTCACTAGGTACAAGCGTTCCTAATACTATATTACCATAAAAAGTATAGTACCTATTAACTATTATAAATGCGTTGAAAGAAATATCAGAAATGTTGCATGATTAAAAATGAATTATTAAACCTTCACATTTAATTTAAAACAATATTTTCCGATTACTTTGTGTTGTTTCCATAGACGTCGAAATTATAAAAACCTGTCTTTAAAATGGATTTATAATAAAATATTAAAATATGTAGGTAGTAGGTACTATATTGATGAGTATTATATCCTATAGTATTAACAGACGAATAGTATTACGTGTTTTCCTATAATTTTTTTCTCACAAATATAGCTCCAAGGATTTCATCAGATATCGTACCAAGGGGTTTTCGATGCAAGGAATTCATCTCAAAATTAGGAGCATAACTTGGTCACCTTGGCGAGCACTATTATTTTCATTTATTCTCGAATACGGTAAAAAAACGTAAAACCGTTTCATGAAATACGGGTTCGTTTTTGAAAAAATGTACAAATAAAAATAAGAAATAGAATCAATGGAATTAGTTTGTTAATTAATTACCGAGCAAAAACAGGATATGTGGTTGAACAAACAACATTTAATTTTTATAAAGCACTTTACGCAATGTAAACCCATAATGCAGTATTGCAGTGTACAGCTAATTTGAGTTTAATAACCAAATTATAATTTTAAGTCTTAAAATTAAGAAACAGTTATATAATTTTTAATAAAATGGACCTGAGTTAAGCTCGATCCCGTGATACTCAATTATAATATTAATACGCACTTCATGCATTTTCTAATTGTATCATTGATGTTTATCGTTTAATGTGATATATTTATGCTATTATGATGTATGCCATTTATGACCCATAAATCTAAGTTATATATGTTTTAAACAGAAAGTTTTAAATACACTAAATTTACCAATATTTGTAAATTGTAATCTATTACTCAATAAAATAATACAATTTCCTACATTATAGACTATATTTATAATTTGATGCATGCAATTTTTTAGATAATATTAAATTGCTTAAATTAATCTTTGAAATAAAGTACTCAAGTTTGGTAACAATAGTTAATACTATGTCTGAAAGGATTATTTGAACGTATAGGTTATCTATACCTTTTTAACACCTATGTACCTTTTTTTTAGTACCTACATATCTATGTAAGAATAATTATTTATAGTAGTAGTAGTAGCCAGTAGGTGTATGTACTCGTCGTTACTCGTCTAAATGCGATTAGTTTTACAACTTATCTTATTTATTATTCTGTATTAGTCTATAATTTTTAGTATGTCAAATTGAATTATTAGTGTAGGTACCTAAAGAATAAAAATTATAAAAAAAAAATGTCATAAAAATATATCTTTTCCTCCGTACTACATGGTATGAATATTTTTAACGAACCGTGTGAATCTTATTCATAGTCTAAAATGTATTTTAATGTAATATACACACTGATACACCTAGTATGTGCATACTATGTATGTGACATGTGACATGTATTTACGCGCCTACCTTCAGGGTTATAATTCGATTTCCATGTCGCTCTTAAGTATTTACAGTCTCAACCAGTAATCACATCATGTTGCTTTTGTATCTAAACAGGATTCCACTATGTCACATGACCTTGATTAAGGGTATTTTTATCATTGTCTGGACTGGTTTTATTGAAGTGTTAAAATAAAAAAAAAAACTTTACACCCGGACACTTGGTTCAAAGAATATTGAATCCAAACAAAATATGACCAAAGAATTTTATAGAAAATAATAAGCGTACTTAATGAAAAGCAATTACCTAGCTACAGCATTAAGTATTTTATCTTCATTAAATGTACCTAGGTAGTATAATTTTTTATATAGGTACCGAACTGAAGTTACTATTAGGGTTGAGGACTTCTTGTTTTTTCATATTTGTCTAGAACGGCCGCACAACAATGTGAGTGATCTACAAATAGATGGAAAGCTATGTTTCGAATTTAATTTTGTATAATTTTGCATATTTGAGTAGGTACATTAGGAAAATTAAAACAGATTTTCCAATTTTTTGGATAGTATAGAAAATTAATCGTCGAATAAGCTTGACCATATATAAACACACTTGGAATATTTTCGGTCTAGATACAAATAATAATTTCACAATTTTAAATCGTATTTAATAGGGTTGATATGACTTTACCGCAACGCGTATAATAAGAAAACGCGAATGCGAGTAAATAATCTTTAGTTGCCGCCATAATATTTTGTTAGGAAATTACACCTGCTAAGTAGATTAATTACGTTTATTACATAAATAACGAAGGAATAAATTCGTTTTTCCTGTTTTTATTTGGTTAACTTTTCAAAATATAATTCATAAAGTTTTTATTTCAATGAACCTAATGAACCTGAACATCGGATAAATTTTTTTTGTGAATTTTTTTGTCCATATTTTTTATTTTTAAATACATATTTGCATACATATTTAGGGATTGATAAGTTCTTAGTCCTAGACTTATTACTATTGGCATCGTATGGTTCAAAGCTTAGTATTTTAAAATAAATATATTTATTAAAAAAAAAAAAAAAAATTAGGTTTGTGTAAAATGTTATTATATAGGTAAATTAGTATCTTAAATCTATCAGTTATATTGTGGTTATATTATGTTTTATAAGTTACGGAACAAATTACTTGAACAGCGATTGATAACCAGTTACACGTTTATGAATTTTTTTTCTCATTTGTTGTTTTCAGTTTTAATTGCATAAAACAAGTATTTTTGTTTAAAATTTAAATACATTATGTTTATGTAAAATCAATATTAGTTATGTAATTCTAAGTCCCTATTAGGATATGTATTAGTATTTTAATGTTAGTTTTAAAATGTTTAAATTAAAAACCTTATTTTAAGTCTTGAATGTTAAAAATAAAGTAAAATACTTCAAAATTGTATGGCACAAACTACTAAAAACTAAAAATTTAAACAATTAAAATGTTCTTATGGTTTTCTCGCAATAACAATAAAAGTTTAATAAATGTTATTATTCATACGAATATTTAATGTTTATTAGTATTATATCTGATAACAACTTTTTATGACCTTATTATAATATATGATAATTTTATTGTAAGCCAATAAAGGATATTTTTTTACGTTATGGTTTTAAAATTTGAAGATCATACCTACTCATGAGATCATATATATGATGTATACATATATACATTGTATATGATGTTGCGTGAATAAAGTTGTTTAGTAAAAGTACTCATTACTTAGTCGAGTAAAAATACAAAGTACTTATAAGTATAAATGTATAATACATTCTGACATGCAGTATCTTGAAAACACATCCTTACAAAGTTACGAATTAAACTTACACCCACTCACCAGTAGTCTACAACTTACTATACAACCCTCGACAGACGTCCTACTGCTGTGGCATATTTATGTTTTTTATCAACTGGTTTTCAGCGCTGTAGTATAAATTAAACACTTATAAAATAAAGTGTAAGAATCGCAAGGATATTTTACCATTTTTAGATTCTAATTTTTTTTTAAATTAATATTTATAATTTATATCTATTCTATATTCAGCAATTTACTATTGCTGGGTTCAGGCGCGGTCTGGTAAAAAAGAGCACGGGATGCTACACAATTTAAAGGGAAAATAACAAACATTTTAGGGCAAATTTAAAACATGGAGATTATTTATAAAATATTAATATATTTTTATTTTGTTTTAAAAAAATATTAAATATTGAATATACGTTAAAAACGTCAAAAAGTACCAAGTTACAACAAACTTTCAATCAAAATTGTACAATATTATAGATTTTTAATAATCGTAAGTCGGTAACAATAATCTGCTGTTCATTAGATGTTTAAAGTCTTTAATTTTTAAATATATAATAAATAATATTAAACAAATATATTTTAGGGCAAGGGATGCTGTAGCATCCCAGCTAGTCCGCGTGCCTGGCTGGGTTGCATAAATATTTAAACAATCACTAAACGTTTAATAAATCAATGGTCATATAATAGTCTCGTAAACATGATTTAGAGGCCCACGATTAGTCCATTAGATTTTAATGATCCATTAAAAAAATATATTTTTTTTACAACATTGTATAAATATTTTCAATGTTTTATAATTTCAAAAATCATCGGTCGAACATCCAAACATGACCTCTTATACTTCTTTTTATAAAAATATTATGGTTTTTGTTATATATTTAATCACATGTACTGAAAGAAATGGCTTTTGGGTTAGGTACAGATTTACATTGGTATCTGAAGCTTTCAGGTATAGCAAAGTATATATAATGAAGCAATATAGGTTTGAAATTCCAAATAATAATACACCAATAATATACCTATACAGTATACACGTTCGTCCTATGTTCAATGTTCATACTAGAATAATTAGGTACGTTAATCTTTATGCAGAATGTTAAGTATTTCAAATTATTACTTATCAGTTATGACAAATCAAGTTGTAAGTTATGGAAAACAAATATTTTTTTATACACATTTAAAATAACTTAGTAAATTGATTTCAATAATACATTACTTTTGCAATACGTAGGTATACAGTGCAGAGTTGAAACATGCACGTTTAATTTTTGATAGCATGTAAAAAAATAAAAAAAAACATAAAAAACATTTTTACCTTTATGTTACTGTTATAGTCTATATGATTTAATGTAATACTTTATATAGGGTATACATCGTACATAATTGTTAACGGTAATACGTTATAATTGTACTTGAACACGTATGAAATGTGTATTTTTGAGTAAAACACAATGTTAAATTGAGTACGGACAATGGACATCCTGCATATCAAATTACTCTGAAATCACACAAAAAAATTGACTTGGAACCCGTCCAGATTCATTCATGGTACCTATTATAACGATATTTCACCATCGTTATTCGTTAAGACTCGTCACATAATTCATAATATTTGTCATCGTGGAACCAACCATAATATAATATTATGTGTGCAGAATAAATAGACTAATTTTTCATAATGCCGCTATTTGAAAATAAAACATTTTTCATATATTTCATTATATCAATTGATGGTTTAAATTGTTTGTGGTGTAACATCGAAAATAGCCATCGATTTTCAATTCGAATAATACAAATAATGAAAAAAAAATTGTAAATACCAGTTCCACTTTTCTGTCTGGAGCGCAGTTACATAAAAAAAATCGCAAACCGGTCTTCTTCATCCAATAATCTACAAATCTACATATACATTGGACAAGACGTGTATAAAAAATCAAATAATTTATTCGCAAAAAAAAGGGGAGATACTTTATTTTATTTTAAATGTCAAGTTCAAGGTATTTTGCGTGAACCTGCGCCAAAAATATTGGTATATATACCTCATCGGGATGCTCATTGTGCATCAGTTGTGTCATCTGTCCACATCCCAACATACGACAATTTTCTGATCACGGTATACGTCCGTAAAAATATCATCATGAACACTTTGGTGAGTAAAATAATATTTCTTTAAATCTTTATACTTTAAACCAATCTGACTTAACAACATTTTCGATTTATTATTTTATTTAAGTATACAACGTTCTTTATTATAGTTTAAATTTAAAAACAGTTTAATTTTATAGAAAAGTATAATGACTAAAATTTTTTGTGATTTTTGTAAAACCCTCTTACGTACAATACTATGTACCTATTACACTAAGATAATACACTTGCACATTTTTAGTGTTTTATATATATATTATTATTTTACAAATATTTTATAAAAAATATATTTATATGTATAAACATATTTTTAAATTAATAAAACCACAAGAACATTTTTACTTTAGCTGGGAATTTTAAAATTTTTAAGTTCAAATTATTATTTCAATATTTATATTCTACAAAAGTGTAAAAGTAATATTTACGCTAAATACGAGTATTTAACATTTTAACCAATTGCATATTTTTAGTTTCAATTTAAAATTAACGTTACACCTATAATAGTTTTCTCAGTGTAACTACAGTCTACAACATTTACACTGAAATAATTACTACAATGTCTACTACACTGCAATAATTATACATACAATTATTTCTGTCTTCAGCAATTTAATAACATTTTTATGTCTTCGTTTTTAGGTAGTGTTAGTAGCTGTCATCGCATCAGTGGCTGCGACCCCTCCTAAGGAAGCTGCCAAAGCATTCACTTTCAGTGGATTCCCATCCAACCAAGCCTACTACCCAGGCCAACAAGGGTACTACCCAGGCTACCAAGGTTACCAGGGTTACCAAGGTTACCAAGGTTACAACGCTGGATTCCGTAACGGATACTACCCGGGACAACAAGGATACTACCCAGGATACCAAGGTTACCAGGGATACTACCCAGGATACCAAACTGGTTACCAATCTGGTTACTACCCAGGATACCAAGGTTTGATTTCGTTTATTATTCGTCTAAGACACTGCAGAATCACACGATACGTTAACAATTTCTTATAACTTACTATTTTCACACAGGTTACAACCGCGGTTACTACCCAGGTGCCCAAGCAGTCTTTCCCACCGCCAGTGCCGTCACCCCGGCTTCGATCGTCGCACCCGTGCCAGTCGTGCCCAAGGTCGTTGCTCCAGTGTACAAAAACGTAGACAACAAATTGCCAGCTATCGTTAGACAATCGCAAGAAGCTGACTTAAACGGATTCAAATACGGGTTAGTATCATAATAGGTACACAATTATTTGATCGGTTTTCTGAAACAGCGCAAATGGCGGATTAAATAGAGAGATAGAGACGCGCCACACGGCATGCACATCAAAATTATATTGTTTGTAAACCATGGGTGCATTTGCGTGTATTTCAGATTCGAAACCGAGAACGGTATCGTCGCCCAGGCTGCCGGATACGTGAAGAACGCCGGAACCGAAAACGCCGTCCAAGTGATCGAAGGATCGTACGCCTACATCGGTGACGACGGTGCTCCAGTCGAAGTCAAGTACTACGCCGACGAGACCGGTTACCACGCAGTCGGAAACGTCGTCCCGACCACCCCCCCAGAGATCGCCAAGTCTTTGGAATTGATCGCCTCCCAACCACAGAAACCAGAAGACTCCAAAAAGAAGTAAACCCAGCCCGCATGTAACCATGTACGCTGAAACGGCCCAAACACACGTATACCATTAGCTATTAGACAATGCATGTGAAATCATGCACATTTTTTACCATTGCAAATATTTTGTCCGCAGTAATTTTCGTTATTTGTGTCTAAACGACGAATATCGACAAACTTACTATGTATACAATTATTCAGTTATGTTGGATGTAACAAAAAAAGATGAAAATATAAAAACTTAAAGTTAAATATCGTGTTATGTTTTCTTATTCCACTCGTTTGTCGAGTAAAAACTTTAAGTTAATGCCGCTATGTTATCCTCACGTGAAAATATATCCTATAAACTACAAACTATATGTACTTAGATAACATATTATACATTGTATTGTACCTATATACAAAAAGTACGATTTCGGGACCATCTGGTCGTGCGAATGTGCGATTGTCCGAAACGTCATATTACTTGAAAGTAAGTAAGCAATGGCTTATTTTTGTGTTTTACCTAATTTGAGATAAATCAAGAATCATTCAATGATACAAAACTGTGTTGAAATTATAGAATACAATACTATTTAGCTAAATAATACTTTATATATACATTTATTAATATTCGATCATTTTTATTTTAATCTTTTATGCATATCAGTGTGGTAACTAGGATTTTTCTTTATGGAGGACGAGACTGATAAAATTGTCACACAGAGTTGATTTAACCAGGGTCTCCCATAAGTTTAGCTTACTGATGCCAAGGTTTTATTTTATGTTTAGTATTTGTACGGCTGTATAAATCTGTATTTGCATTAATTTTCAGAGACCATAGAAATAATTTTGTAATTTTCATAAATTTAGAGGGAGTGGGGCACATAAATACTGATGCATATAATATGTAATGTGTAAATATATTTATAATTTATATAAATAATCATAATACGTAGTTAATGATTATTTTTTTTTTTTTTAATAAGCTAAACGTTTATATTTTCATAGTATTTTGGTTTCAAATTGTGGATTTTTAGGATTGTGCTGTATTCATATTATATTATTATTGAATCTAGGTAAACATTTCTACGGTAAGAATGTCTAAAGGAAAATATCCGTGATCAAATTTTCCGAAATTAACTTTTCATGGCAAGTTGTTTAGAATAAAAATAAGATAAATCTACAGATGGCATAGATTATTAGACACATAATACATAATAATAATACCTAGGACCTAGGTAACTAAAATTGTTTTATAACATTTATAAAGATATATTTAAAAAAATAAACATTTAACATTTGTTTATGTTTTTATAAAAAGTTAGATGATTAATTAATTAAAAATTGTTGTTTCCTACTACTTTATTATTACATTGAAAATAAAATGTTGGTTTAATGGTTTAAAAAAAATCAGATATTTAAACCATAAACACTTATTACACATATTAACACATATAGCACATATTAATGTATAAAGGTCAATGAAAAACATTTTAAAAATATGTCCATACTTCTTTCATTATTTTTATACTGCACTGCAGTGCACATATCGTTTTTTATTTTTTCTACAAATTAACATACCTTTTTTTTTTGCTGGATGTTTTCCTTTAGGTCAATTTTTTCTTTGACCCAATTTAATTAATTAATAAACTAATTTATTTTCTTATTTTATTCCATTTCGATACTCTCATTTTTTGTATTTTAGACATTTTTTAAGACTTCCATCATTACTATATTTAAGTTCAAATATACAACGAACATAATGTATACAAATTAATTAAAAATAACTATTAATTTCAATAATATTTTCTATTAAACCGCTATTACGACCATTATAATTATTCTTATTGACTTCTTCATAGAAAAATAAATTCAAAATAACTAAATTATTATATCTTCATCACTATTGGTAGGTTTTAAAATATTATTAGCAGAATTTAGAAGGTATCCATATAATATCTTAATATTATATTCATGATATATATATTATTTTAGCTGGAGTAATATTTTTTGAAATGTGTAACTGTATGTACCTATCTATATATATGGTTTGAAAAAGTAATGAAAAGTATTTAGGGATAATATGATTACAAATTATAATATATATTATAAGATATTATTAAATATGATACAAATTATTGTATTTGTTGTATTTGTATAGGGGCAGATGCATAAGGGTGTATACTATGTGGATTGGGTGGTATTAAGATAACTATAAGCCCCTGCGTAAACCACATAAAAGTAAAAACTTCTAGTTGGTTAACCAGCTACATAGCTCATTTGGCGCTTCCGTTTTTCCCAAATAGTTCTTGTTTTACAAAAAGATCAACCTCCAAACGACTCCCGTTTTTGACAACACAAAGTCCTTCTACAGTTCATAGGCGCGACTAGGGTAAATTTTTTTAGGGGGTTAAGGATCACCCCCCCCCCCCCCAACTAATATACGGCCTGGATACTAATAATACACAAATAAATTCATATAAAGCTAGGTAGCAACTTAAAAAATGATAGTTTAATTATAAATAATTATAATATACCACGACACATTTTTAATTCAACTTTTACTCAAATACAAAATGTACATATAAAGTAATATTAATCATATAAAATAATATAAAATCAACACTAATTTTCTATCAGTTGCTGAAAATGTATCAATAATTGTTTTTGTGTCAAGACTAGTATAGTCACATCTTTTTCGATATTCAATATTAATAAATTTGAAATCATCGTTCTTGTCTCATTTTTATTCTCTGACAAGCTTTTAATAGCCGCATTGAAGAAAATGAACGTTTGCATGTTGCACAACTAACAGGTATAGTGAAAGCTATTTGTAGCAATTTATTTAAATTTGGGTACACATCTTCAGTAACTACTTGTTTAATATCATGAATATCAAGATTTTCTTTAATTTTAACCATGCAATTTTTGGCAACAAGCTATATTTTTTATCACCAAAAAGCATAATTCATAACAAGTTAATAAAATATATATTTTTTTTTAAAAATGTGAATGAATTTGAGTTTTTTTTTAAAATTATTTTATTAATTCGTTATAAATTATGCTTTTTGGTGATAAGAAATATAGCTTGTTGCAAAAATTGCCTGGTTATAATTAAAGAAAATCTTGATATTGATGATATTAAACATAATAGGTACAGATACAAACTAAAAAGTTACTTTTTAATTTGTTTCTGTATGTAAAGGCTCGTTAAATATTTGGGGGGGAGCTATCCCAGGGGGCTAACCCAGTTAATATCGGTTGATGACATTTGTAATTTTCATGGTAGTCAATGTTTACAGTCTTATCGACATATCTATTATAATTTTAAAGCTTATGTTTATTGGTTATTTATATGTGATATAAAATGAATAATGATATACCTATGTCAGTCTTAGGTATATAGATATTTTTCAATATGTAATTACGTACCTACTTCTATTTTTTATAATTTTACAGTACTAATTTATTGACCCATTTCTCGTTTACTAAACAATTTGTTGTTGAAGTCTAACTAATAAAATCTTTCTGATAATGATTTCATTCAAATTTCAATATTATTTTTAAAAATTGAAAAACCTATAAACCAAATCAGAGCAACAATTAAGGAACAAAAATAGAAAAAGTCCAATTTAAGAGTTCTATATTTGATCTGTGCATCATAAACCATTTATTTAAAAGTACGGAAACTATTTAAAGTACAACTATTAAGTAAGGTATACGGTATATCTACCTACCTACTATTTGTTTGTATTATCTTATTAATGTAATCAATATATAGGTACAATAAATTATAAAATGTGTTCCGTATGTTGTATTACTAAATCCAATATTCGCTATTTATATAGGTAATTTAAATATGTACTTACACCTATGTAATAGTCAAAACATTCTGAAACTGAAACTGAAAATCGATATTCCCGGTGCATCCGAATTGCATACCAAAAAAATAAATATAAATTGGAATGTCCAAATTGCATTCCGTATTTTGGAGGGGTCTGTCCGAATTGCATGCCGTCTCTTGGAGGGGTCTGTCCGAAATGCATGCCATCTCTTAGAGGGGTATGTCCGAATCAAATGACTAAATAACTTACTTTTCCACTGGAGGAACGGGATTTTGTTACATTACAATAAAATATATAAATATTGTAGAAGGTGACACTGTGAATAATAAATATTAAATAAAACTATTTTTTTTCTTCATCAACAACAAAGGCCATTAGTTAAATAAAACTATTGTAGTTTAAGGTAATCAAGTGAGTGTATTTTACATGTTTACATAGTATTTCAAATAAATAATATTATTTTAAAATTTGGTGGTTTTTTTGACATTTCTGGCATACAATATTACAATTTAAATATACAATATATATAATAATAGTTCATTTTTTGAATAATAAAATAGTAATAACATTTTATAAAACGGTAAATATTAAAAGGGAAATAGTTTTAAATTATTCAGGGGCCTAATTACAATGAAAACTTACGTTACAATATAATAATAATAATAATAATAATAGTAGTTAATAATATTATAATAAATTATAAAACTTATAAATGTGACAGCTACAAGCACTTAAGTGACCGATACGCGTATGTCTATGTCTGTGAAACAGACTACAACACACTGCATTACTTCAATATAGATACAGTTTGGGAAAATATCTACTCAAATATAAAAATATTTCAATCTAGAAACTAATCAGTTGTAACAACCATACATAAGAGAGCGTTTCTATACATGAATTTTTTTTTAAATTAGGAAAGTCCAAAAAAAGTTTAAGTTGTTTAAGTGCATAATAAATAAACATGTAGTTCACCGTTCATGGCATGCAATTCGGATGCAGCCGATATTCCTAAGTTCTTACGTAGGTTAAACCACTTAAACCAGTATCTAGTAAATCAACATCATATTTTATAGCCGATTTTAACTGAAAGTAAAGAATAACACTGACGATCATACAAATTACTAAATGAGGATTAGTATTAACGTCCAAATTTATAACGCAGAAGCCTATTATGAGTTAGCTATGTCTAGATAATTATCTATCTGTGGTATAAACCCACACATCAATAGATCATTGGAGATCATCCGTGGCTCTAAACGATTAGCTACCTAATATGATTTATAGTATACTAATATTATATTATACACTTCGAATACATTCATATATGGTATATACTATACGTAACCAATAACCATATATGGGTGCATGATTGGGGAAAGGCTTACTCAAGATTTTTAAAATAGTTGTTAAGGTTAGTAACTATTAGATGCCACAAAAATATATTAGGTATATGGTTTAGAGCAAGGCTGGGCATTAACGAGTTATAAAGTTAAAGTTATTTAAAAAGTTAATTTTATTTTAACTTTTTAACTTAACTGTTAACTTATTAAATTTCTTTCTTAATTAACGTGAAATTAACGAGTTAATTTTTCATTTTAAGAAGTAAGTTAAGTTAATTTATTTTGTTTTTAACTTTATAATATTTCACTATTTCAATCTATTTCGTTTTCATGTCCATGCAAAATATGTATTGTAAATTGTTTAAAGTTAAAAATTTATATCATTCGAATCCTACTTATATGGAAATCTGTATGAAGTATTAACACTATATCCTATAATTTAGTTTTGGGTTGGAAAAAAATTAAGTACGTTAGCGTTGTATAAACAAATTAACTTTTTTTTAACTTAATAAAAAGTTAACAAAAAATGTGTATTAACTTTTAACTTTTAACTTTTTGTTATTGGTGCATATTAACTTAACTTAACTGAGTTAAAAAAAATCATTAACTTGCCCAGCCTTGGTTTAGTGTAATGTAAAACCAAATCTTTAAAAAATTAATTAACTAGATAAAGCAAGTCATTTAAGCATGGTTTTTATTACAATTGTTCAATTGTGTATAGGTAGATCAAAATACAAAAAATAACAGGATATAGGAATGACCCTGTATTAAGTGTTTGAAATACCTACTTTTAATATTACACTCGTAAAAAGTTCGAAAAATATAAAAAAATTTCACTAAAACATATTAAAAAATAGACGTGTTACTAGCTAGTTATAATTGTATTTATATAATCGAAATATGAACATTATTGTATTCATAAAACTTTCCGATTATAAATTTAAAATCGATGTATTTTGAACCAGTCAGTCTTGTTGTAAATTGTACACATAAGTACCGGGTGGCTGGTATGTATGGAAATAATATACTCATGTGCCAACATCATGTACAAATACAATAATATATGTTCTATGATATTTGAAATTATATCCAATATAGTGAATACTCCCAAGAAAAAAATTCTACATACACTATTGTAGTCAACGCTGATTTTATTAGATTCTTATAAAAGTTTTTATAAAACTAAGCAATAGAAGGACTAATATTTTTTTTAAAACATGAATGATTGTATTATGGTATTTTAAAAATTAAAATAAATAACTTTTTTTACGATATGGTCGTAATAATATTGTATATTTGTAATAAATTTAAGCTGGCATTCTAACAAAAAAAAATGTAAAACCTGTTTGTTAAATACGCGTGATTTTGGTACCATCAAATGTAAAACAGTTTACGTGTTTAGTAAATTTATTTCATAGATCACTCTAATATTTTATGAGTTATGTAAAATATATGATTTAATATCAAATAATTCGTAATTATATCATGCGTGTTAGAGTTAATCCTATAGATTGTATATTTTCATAAAAGTTCATATTGCAACAATACATTAGATGGAAAAACTGTTTTATAATACATTTATGTCCATATAGTATTATTATAAATTAGAAAAATAAATATATGATTTTACTTGTACTGTTACCATGAATCATAATAGCTAATTATAAATTATAATGTCCACGTACAAAATGAATTAGGTATTTAAATTTTGAATCAGGTTCCAACTATAATAAAAATAAAAATAAACCACGCAACAAGTCCATTATCGTTTATGAGTTTAATATTATTTAAATAAGTAATTTTTAGTACCCATAGTGATTTAAGAGTACTGTATTTTATACACATAATTGCATTTGTATGAACGTGTATAATCCACAATTGTATAAACGCATATCATATAGGTAAATACGTGTATATAATACGGTACTTATTGGCTATTTTACAAAAATCTTTTAGTAGTTAACATAATGATAATATTATTATAATTTTATAATTTTATATTCACTACCTCAGTAGTAAAAACTGTTGCAATAAGTATTTTGTTTTCATTCTGTAAGGTTTTTAATAATTTAAAACTTTTTTTTTGTTATTATATTTAGGCAGATGCAACTATCATAACTTATGTCATAACTCTATAATTATTAATTACTTTTTTCTAGCCGATCTCACCAGAAATAATATATATATATATATATATATATATAATAATACTATTATATTTTGATTGTAATGTCTACCATACTATTTCACAATAGATATTTCTTTAGAATTATTAGTGGGCTCCTCGATATTTTTTTCTACAAGAAAAATTGTTCCACAGTTATAACAAATAACAATACCCAAAAACATATCTACGATTCCTCAATTTTCCTTGCAGAGGAAAAATATCGAGTATTATGCTAAATTTTTTTTTTATACCAGTGATATACAATCTTATATTTGATTTATTATTTAGGTACATGATGAATAAATATATTATAAACGTGCAGTATAATACGATTTACACATTACGTATTATACCGACAATTTAAAATTTACATTGATATTTACTGGAAAAATAAATATAATATAAGCCCAAGTTATTTTTCGATAAACTGTATGTGGTCCATATTTCACTAACTTTATTATAATTTAAAAACTAATAAGTAGGTATATTGTATAGCATAGGTGTAAGTACACTACCCTTTCATTCATGATTTCATTTAGTTTGACTTTCACTTTCTTGATTTTTGATGAAGTATGTATAGTAATTTGAATGAATTTTGAATACCTACTTCAAGAGTTTATGATAAATAGGAAAGTAATAAAGGTTAGATGGGTAATTAAGTTAGCTTTAATATAAGATATTAACGACTTAGATTCGATATAATGCCCAAGCAGAATAATGATTTGAATTCAGAAAAACGTTTATAATATGATCGGCCTTGAAAACTCTATTTTTAACTTTTTACTTAGACTATAAGAGCAGAAAGTTGGTTGATAGCTCATTAAAAACGACTCGTCAAGTAGATAAAAAATGTGAAATTTAAAAGTTAAAAAAAATAATAGTTACATTTTTAACCGTCAAAAAAATAGTCAATTTTAGCTAGATATTTATTTAGCAACACAGAACTCCGAAACTGGAGAACGGATTTTGTTGTTTAGAGTCCTGTTAGAATCGCATGGGCTAGGAGAAGTGCGGTGAAGAATTTCACTTTACCTCTAATTTGTTTAAAATTTTAAAAGAGCTAGAAATTACAAGGTGAGTTTCAAAATAATCTTATTCTATAAAATCGCAAGAAAAACAGCTGATCTATAGGGAATTCATGGAGGATCTCATGGTGGAATAAATTAAACACCGCTCCGTTTCTCCAGTCCGCCGGACCGATCCCGTCGATTCCCTATAGCGCGACCAATCGCGTACCTTCGCAGCGGCGGCGGCGGTCGGTTTTTAAACGTTTTCGAAAAATGTTACGCTTTTTACGCTGTTTTTCGACTTTTAGACATTTTCACATATAGTTCGTTTCTTTTAAAAGCCGCGTGGTTTGTACGCGATATCGGTCCATAGCCATCGCAATCGACGCCAGCGTAGGTCGTTATTATCGCTTTTCGTGTCGTCTTTTCAATTGCCGTTTGTGCTCTATTTGTTAAGTTTATTTCTTTTGGTTAGTACACTTAAAAATTCGCGTTCACGAAATGTCAGTCGGTCTTCGTTCCAGCGCACAAGTGCACAATAAATATATATTGTTTTTTTTTGTTTTGTTTTTGATTCAATAAATATTGCATTATGCGTGATTGTAGACGTATTATTTGGTCCTTAATAACGTAGCTGGTATATTGCTTAACGTAAACACAATTAAATATTTAAATGTATTATTAAACACAAATAAATGTATTATTCAAGCATACATAATAACGGTCAGATAAGTGAATAAAATACAATTAAAGTTTAAACAGTGTGTAGAATTACGATACATAGAATTATATACGATTACATCGATGTATATCGAATATATTGGTTTACGTCGCTCCGTAGACACACAGCTTAATTGTTGAAGTTTTGACCGTGGTTTGCATCACAAACTGTGGCTCGATAGGTTAGGCGTAGGGTCCCCAAACGTAGTATGATAGGTAGGTCCGGGTTCGAAACCGTCGTAGCTCTCTTCGGGCGGCAACGACTGTACCGTGTATTCTAAGGCACGGCCGCCCGTAAATCGACTTTTTTGCATTTTTTTTCACTTTATATTTCATAAATAATATAATAATATACATGTTAATTTTACATTATATGACTGTATATTATATATTATGTAACTATATGTTATTTAAATTATTAGGAATTTAACTCATATTATTTTCTTTAAATTGCTCTTAATTTTTCGTAAGTTATTTCGAATGTTGTGTGATTGGGTTTTTGGAAAATACTATTTTTTCTCTTCACTTATAGAAGCTATACATACTAGACTTATTTTCTGCAGCACATTGTTCGCTACCTAGCAGACGAACTTTAAAGTTAATAGATTTTGACTTGATATGACTGACTTTCTAGACACTCCAACACGGTTTTCGACTTTACACTTTTTACATAAGAAAAAGTACCGGACATGCGACGGCACATACCTACCATTCAATCCGCCGTAAACGGATTGCTCATTTTGGTTTCGTCTTAGACGGTGATGACTGACTTCCTTAACACTTAAACATGCAGGTTTTTGCATTTTTTTTTTTTTGTTGATATAATTATATATACATTACAGGTACATGTTTATATGTATTGTTTTGGTTAATATAATATTATGTATCTATATGTTATTTTTTTTATGAATTATAATAAATAGGTACAAAATATTATATTTGTTTGTATTTATATTGTATAGTTATAGTTTGTATTTTTCGCAAATTATTTCGTAAGTTGTGTGATAGAGTTTTCACTTATAGACGCCCAACGTCGGGTCTGCAATCCACCGCAGGTGGATTGCCTACTTGATATGCTGTAGCACATTGTCCGCGATCCGACGAATTCGGATTGCCTACCTAGGTGGCTAATTGGATGTTAATCGATTTTGATTTGAGATGACTGACTTGCTAGACAATCCAACTCGGGTTTTGACTTTACACTTTTTACATAAGAAAGAGCACCGGACATGCGACGGCACATACCACTATATCCGCCGCAGGTGGATTGCTTATTTTTGTTTTGTCTTAGATGGGTAATGACTGATTTGCTGGACACTCTAACATGCAGATTTTCGAATTAACATTTTCTTACACGTATGAAAAAAGCACCGGACATACGCTGGGGGATAGTATCATCATTGAATTGCCGGTTTTCATGGGCCATGGGAGATTTCTAGACACTGAATCTTGACTGTCAAACGTTCCCACCTTCGAAACGAGACCGCCAAAGAGCCAGGCCATATCAGAATTCTTATCACCTTCTAATGTATAAGTGCGACATTTATAATTCGAATGTGTCTCCAAAATCGGTACTCACTTACAACTAACACGGTCAAGGGGTCCAACTATTTTTTCGATTATTCACCTATCTACGCAACTAACGGGGTCCGCAATCCACCGCAGGTGGATTGCATACCTGATGATATACGCTTCGCATATAGTCCGCGATCCGACGCAGTCGGATCGCCTACCTATGTGATTTTATGACTGATAGCTAGACAATCAAATAAACCTATCGACTCTACACTTTTTAACAATTTCAACAACCAAAAGCAGCGGAGAAACGGGAGATGATCCTGGAGATCGTATCTAGCCTATCCATTTACAACGTTCGTGACGGATTGCTAGACGCTCAAACTTTTAAACATTCCCGCCAAAGCGCCAAGCCTTATCTCCAATCCATATCACTAATCCTTATCACAAATCCTAAACTTTCGTCTTACAGCCTTTGCGACTTTTATATTCCAAAATTGGTACCCACTCTCAGCGAGTCCAACTTTCCCAGAGTTTCACTTAGAGCTAGTAATACAAATAAAGTATTAAAAAAAGGTTAACATTATAGAAACAGACCACTAAAATATTGTAGTCTGTAGATAAGCTTGAAAAAAAATGCGTTCCTATCTATTTCGAGCCATGCCTATAGTACAATTTGGCTTCGTCCTATTGTAATCAAATATAAACATATAGTTAATATTTTTCCAAAAATTAAAAATCAATGTGTACGTACACGCCGATTCAGGCTTGGCAAGAGTTGTTTACATTTATTTAATAAAATCAATAAGCACTCTCAACATGGAATATATAAATGTATCAAATAATCATGTGAAATTCTACGGTTGTGCTCATTAAAATAAATGTATAGACATCTTTTCATTAAAAATACATTTTTTTCCAAGGGATAACATCTACTTTTCACTTTTAACATTTCACGTCTATTTCATAATAATTGTAAACTACAACTGTGTCAAAAACATACAAAATAAAAAAATCATAAAAACGCAATTTTATAAATACCTAGTATAATATATCATACGACTGTCCAAATAATAGATAAAGTTTAGATTCATTAAAATGTATTTATTTTTTAAAAAAACACGGATTTTTCTTTTCTTACTCTAGTACAGACTCAATATATAGCGTTCGGGTGTTCTGAAGTTGTTCGTTTCTTTTCAGTATAATACGTCGTGGTAGTGTATACTGAAATGCTTGGAAGTCGCGTAGGAAGCCATTGCTTATATATTTTAGACCACACAAGACATAATACGGGTATCGGCACGATACCACAGGAGTAGCAAAAATCTAGAATGGATAACAAAGTAAATTAGGATTGCACCAGCTCGGCAGAGTATCGGGTGTCTGAGCATTATAGTCTCTTCGACAATAAACTACTCTACCAGATAACATCTTCACCGATACCAGTTTTCATTCTCAAGGTATACTTGGTCAGCACCTCACTTTAAGAATGAATTTGCTGAACTCGTTTACAGGAAAAAAAATCGTATTAATATAGCCCTACAAGTTTATAATATTAAAATTGATATATCAACAAAATTAACATAATATTAAATCTACCGTGACTGGCGTGACTTACAACTGAATGATATCGTTTTATATTATAATTTTTACACAGATTTATTCACGCATCGAAACATTATGACGTGTACCTAAGTGTTTAAACTTTCCGGACCGGTACCTGTATTCAAATTGTGTAACGAGTCAATGAACCAACCATAATATTAATAATAAATGTAAATGACGAGGTTTTTTGTTTAAATTATATAGCAGTAAGTAATAACCGATAGTGGATATGATAGCAAATAGTGATAATATGAATATATAATGCAACTCGAGTTTCGTGCCTTATGTAGATAGTTATACGTATACTTACATATGCATATATTACGCACCAATCACCTATGTCTTCTATATATTTATTTATTAAATAACTTTTCGATAAACTGATTATGTATTGTTACCAACCACATTTGGCCGTATATATAACTACATATTATTATAATATACCTCATACTGTAACCATCTAGTAGTATTCAAATGGTTCAGCTAGGAAAGTAACGTATAGCTGGAATAGGCAAAGATTTATGCTCAGTAAAGTTTTGTAAAATAGGTATGCAAATTGTTTTATGAAAATGTGCTGTGCAATACGTAATTTTCTACTAAATACAATTCAAATATTTTTATCTGGATTAATCTGGATCTATTATACAAACGCAAATAGTACATGTTTAAATTAATTTCATCTTTGGTTGTATTAGATGACTTTTACTAAAACATCGTTCAATGTCACACTAAAATGTGTCACCCACACATAATGGGTGTGTATTCTAAAACTCGTAATTTAATATTTATCCAGCACAATTAATTTTGATGTTGTACTTATAACTTAAAATTATGGAAAAAAATTTAGCTGTTTTTGGTCAGCGTACTTAATTTATATGTATGCAAAAACATAATTTTTTTAAAGTGTAAGTACCCCCATTTATTACAGAATTATGATAGTTGTTTTGACATTAATTACAAATATATACTTGATAACGAAAAAATCAGTAGTATTACAGGAGAACTTTAAACTAACGTCATTTCGATAGTATATAGAAAAAATATTATAGATGTACCTAATTACATTCTAATATAATAATCATCTACTAATTGTAAAATGTAGTAAAGAGTAAATATATTATATTTTTCATTAATATTATTTGTTATAACTATTATATTATACCAATATAATATTTTACTCCGCTAGACTACTGTATATATTTCCATCTATTATTTGATTGACATTATTGATATCTATTATTCCCAATGTCAAAAATGTGTATTATATATTATTAACAACAAATTTAGGAGACAATGTCAAGGAAACTTAAAACAAAAAGAGTTCAGGGGTGGTGATCGTTTTACATAAACGTAGCACGCTATTCGATATTTTCCACTTTGAAGAACCTTTATGCTTATGCATCACAAATATGTATAAATAAGTATAACCATTAATTGTATATATTATACCTAGTGGGAATTAGGTAATTTTTACATTGTATTCATTTCTATGGTGATATACAAAGCGTTACGTAAAATCAGTTAAAAAATAAAAACATCTGTCTCAGCCCAAAAACGTATTTGTGTTAGAAAAAATAAATACCTACCTATATTTTTAAAGCAAGAACAAGTGCATAACGTTATTCTATAGTCTATACGATCTGTTTAACTATTTGATATTTTTGTTTTATTTTCATAAAATATTTTACATTGCGTGTTTTAAAATAATAAATTTCAATACCTATTTAAAAAAAATTAATACAATAAATTGTAATAAAACATGAAAATAATTTTAAAGGCATGAAATTAACTGTTGGCATATGTTAAGTAAATTCATAATTTATACAATATATACTCTACAGTATATAAGATGTTCAAATATGTATACATTATTAAATTAAACCAATAAAATACTTTATTACATAAATGATTTATGAACAATTTATTGTATGTATAATGTGTATATTGTAATATATGTCTTACTGGTAAAATGTTAACTTTTTTAATAAGCCGATTATTTCTACTAACCTACAACATATGATTAAACTATTTAAGATTAATTTTGATAAACTATATTTTAGTTAATATTTAATATATACTATTATATTAACATTAATATTAATATATTATAGTAGCCAGTTGGTACTATATACAAAATAAGTGAAATAATGTAAGAATACGTCTTTTAAAATTTAAAAATAAAATGTAGGTATTTAATATCTAGTTTTATAATCTAGCATTTAACTTAGTTTGAACACCTATATCAAATAATGATTAAACTTACTTGAGGATACTCACTTAAAAACAAAATTCTAAACATCTGATTAAATTTACTTCGCCCAATTATTATAAAATTAAAATTGTAAGTCCAAACAAAATTCATAATTTACGCAACTTTTTAATTGGTACATAAAAAAAATATTAGTTATAATGTATAGAAAATATTTAGAACATAAATATACGAGTAGATAAATGTATTTATGTATATTAGTTTCATCATTATAAAATATCAACCGTTATAAATAACAATTACATTCAATATTAATTGTTGAATAAAAAAAAAACAAGTTAATCAAAAAAAATATATAAAATAAAATTGTAAAATATTGATTTGTATTTATATTTAGGTATATTATGATAATAATTATTTTAAATTATCCTTATATTTATTATTTTTTTTGATCTTTGCACTCTCTACGATTTCTTTAAAATAGGTAAGTATCAATATATTACATCACTGCATAATGAAAAAAATTTTATATAATTGTGTATAATATTATTTCGATAGAAAGTTTAAATTCAATGAATCCATGAGTATTTTTTTTTTAATTTAATATTTTTCACTAATTTTTCTTTTCAAAATATGAAGTAGGTATAATTCTATTATTGTATGTACTACTTAGGTATATGGTTTAACGAGAGGGATCATTATTTTAAAGAGGACGGATAACACTACAACGAATTAACCATCAATTTTATTTTAGTCGATTTACCTACCTATACGATATATAGGGATTAATTATTACGTGCGTTTATATTATATACATAATAGCATATTACTTTATTAGTATAAGTGTATAATGATGAAAACGAAAGGAATAAGAATGTATAATTTCAACGTTATATGTATTTAGTACGTACACCTAATACCTACCTATATATAGTGAGGTCACGGAATACAAACATGAAACTACGAAAGTATATGTACCTCCTATATTATATATATATTTATAGGAATTTAATAACACGATTTCTTCGAACGAAAAATCAAAATCTTTTACTTTTGGTCAACCAAATATTTATCCGCTAAAATCCCATCAAAAGTGTTTGAATAAATAAAATCTGTATGCAAACATTACAAACATAACATTATTAAGCTATAGAGAAACAATATAGTAGTTGCGCGATAACTATTTCATATTTGTACAAAAAATCAAGACATAAAAAGGTACTTAATACTTTATATTAAAAATTACTAAAATGAATTATAGATACTAATATATATAGGTACATAGTAGTATGCTACATCCCGTTAAAATATTATGTATATGCCAGGTATGATACTTATACCTACCTACCTACCTACCTTTATGGCTAAATAGCTATTGGATATATATATATTTTTAATAAACTAATATAATGTACTCGTATAATATTTGCTTTCTAATCCTTCACCGAAAGGTGCATCTACATATGCACTTGTACATAACATTAGGTAGGTATTTAATGGTTTATTATATTTATGTGTTATTGATTTATTGAAATGTAATGTACCTGCAAGATAGTTGGCACGGTTTTTCAATAAAAAAGAAAAATTAATCAATTCCGAAATTAAAATATTGTGATCGTTTGAATTGTCAAACTTTAAAATGATCATTGATCGTCGTTCTCTAATAAAAAAGTTTAGCTTAATATTATTACTTACACTTATATGTAATCAAACATGGCCAAGCCATTACTTAACATGATAATTCGGGTTAGCAGGTCATTATAGTAATTTTATTGTATAAGTCTCGTAAGATATTTCAATATTTGAGCTGAGAAAGGAGATACTTATTAAAATATTATACATAGCTTATAATAGTAATTGATGTTACATAAAAAGGAATTGGCATTATATTTGATTAACGATAAACCATTTTTATTAATGTTTTTTTTTTATTTATGGTGTATGCTGGTGCATACTGCATATTATCAACTTATGTGTTCCTAATCATCCCAAATCATCAATTTGTATCTATTAAAATCAAATCTTATAGTATAAAACAGAAACCCGAGGGCGCCCCCTATGGCGTTTTCCCGTACCAGTAGTATTATATAAAATATAATATTGTACAAAAATAGCTTAATGTATCTATTAATTATGATTTGAAACATAATTAATAGCAATATTCACAAACATATAATAATCAATCGTGTGTTAACAATTTTTCGTATTTTATTGAAATAAATGTCCTTTAAGGGCATCGGAGCCGGTGCGTTTTTTTAAAACAAAAACATGTCTTACAGGAAAAACTCTGACGTCCTGAAGAATAGTTGTATTTCGTTAATTTTTTTTTATTTAAAAGAAGAGAACATTTTTTGGTTGGATGAAGGTCCAATTTTGAAAATTATATCTATAGAAGCTAAGATATGAATTTGAATAATGCATAATATTTGTTCTTTTTCAAATTCGACTATTCTACAGGGCGTGAGAGTTTTTGACATTTTCATTGATATAAAACGTATAAATATAATACACAGTATCAACTCTCCCTATATAGATATCGAAGTGTAGATTAGTGGTAAAGTACCTATCATAATAATTAAGGTAGTAACTAAAATATAAAATATAATTTTCAAATTGTATAGAATTTCGGATGATTGGAACAGGAACCGACACCCTTAAAATATTGATTATTATAAACAAAGAAGTACCTACCTCGTACCTAAATTTTAATATTTTTACCCAATACAAATTTAAATTATTGATAATTAATTAGGTATTATTATTTAAAGTTGAATATGGTTTATAATTAATATACTCATTACTCATTATATATTTATATATTTATAATTTATAAAGTGATATTATAGATACCTATCAAAATAATAGGCATTTACTAATTAAAAATACTAAATACCGAATGGCAATAAATAAATATTTTGCTTCAAGTGTAAGCGTTTTAACAATAAAAAATGTGTATTACTATTTTAAAACATGTTATCTAGTAATAACTAATAATTAATTAATATAACTAAATAATATAAAGTATTACTTATTATAAAAAAAAAAAAATGTAAATTGAACAATTGTATTTCTTTGATTATTTCCACGCTATCAATCATTAAAAATATTAATTTTAGTTATGCAAAAATATAAAACTATTTAGATATGTGAAATGATTCCTAAAATGTATGCGTTAATTATATCATAAAAAAATTAATATTGTTTTTTGTAGGTACTCAATTGAATAGGTTTATTGTGAAGAGTAAATTCATGTATCTTCACGTGATAAGAATAATAAGTAAATGAAGGTTAAACGTTATTGGACACGTTCCTGCCGACGAAGTCCTTGTTGCGAAAATTGTGTAGCTCTATTATACAGGCGTTGTGTTTAAGGTATTCAGATTATTCGATATTTTTTTACAACATAAAAGTAAAAAAGTAGTATTTGCTTAAAAAAAATAAATATGTTTATACATCAGCATGATTATAATAATACAACAGCGATTGACCAATAACGAAATCGAGGATGATCCTCGGTGACCAAACCGGACTTGGCCAATACTTGTCGAACAACCTGCTTGCATAACATTTAGATTTTCAAGCTAAGCTAAATAGTCCAACTACTATGCAGTATACTAATTTTTTTTACATACATTATTAAATTGTGATCTTCATATGCACGAAGATTCAATGCTTAAAATGATAAAATTGTAATTTGGATCGACATTATGGTAATTTATCTCGGAGGATCTAACGACGTCGTCCTTGGGTGCGTTTTAAAAGACTGTGTCCCTATAATATTATATTGTATGTGTGCGTGTGTAATAATTGTGGTTAGGGAAAAAACACACACTATTATAGCACATAATATTATAAATGTTTATAGTTATATCCATAATACGAACGCCATTACCGAACGCTGTAACACCGATCCAATGGCCAACAATAATTTAACACTCAGACCGCGTCGGGCGTATTGAAAAAAAAACGAATGGAAAAATATTTTTTAATAAAAATATTACACTAAGTAGCGGCGCTCGAGTATATAATATTATAATATCATAAGAGTGCCATTGTGAAAATAATAATATTATACATTAATACAAAAATGGTTGTCATAATAATATTAGCAGCGTTTTAATAAATCTACAAGAAATATTTAATTTATACCTAAAAAGGAAAAATAATTGTATGGAATACGAGTATGATACATCAAGCATTAAAAAAATATATTTGAACAAGTAGACAGACTCTGAGGAGTGAAGCTCGCATTTATTATAATTGTGACAATCGCGCCGACAGATTTTTTTTTAGTATAATATTAGTAATATTACATTTGTATTTCGTAATTTTTGTAATTATTATTTATTATAGTATTATGATTTATGAATCCAATATATCACGACAAAACTGACGTTTGAAACGTCCTGAAGGATTACCTGTGGGAACTGTGGGAAAACAGCGAAATTTTTCAGACAAGTGGGGAAATATTAGTGTGGAAAATCAGACGACTATATATATAGAAGCGTAAAATTGCTTACATATTATAGCTTCTTCATAAACGGTTTTCAGTCTGAGGTCGGAACGAACTATAATGTGACGGTTATAGACGTATATGAAAGGGCATTGATATACTGTCTAATACAATACAGATTGAATAATATTTATAAACAGTACGCCTTTCGTCAATATTGCAGGTAATAACTATACTATATTTTGATTAATTTGACGTGTAGCTCGCCGCGAGATGAACCGGTCGGGATTACTGCTATTACACGCTCCGTAATTCAGTGTCGGTTTTTTATGAACATCGCCAAATGAAGTCAACGCGCGGGCACAGGCACAATAACACCGCTGCGGCAGCCGCCGTAGTTGTCGTAAGGTATCGAATTATGAGCAGTTCACGGTAATAATAATCTCACATGATATTATGTTATTATCATTATTATTATTGTATCAATCGTTTAGCGCGGGGCTCGTAGGCGAATGACAAAACGAGAGGTGCGGGCGACCTGAATGCATATGATGAGTTATGTGTGTAAGCGTACAATTCTTGTTGTTCACGCTGATTCGGCCTTGTGCCATCTTCACAGGTAAAAAAAAAATCACGCTATTAATAATGAATAAATTATTATTATTGGTATTCGAATTGTAGTTTTAACACTCACTATGCAATATAATACTATACTGCAGTCTACAGAATTGTATAATCGAAACACGGACAAGAAAAACGGCCCAGATCACCTAAAGATAGTTAAGGCTTTTACACAGAATTTTTTTTTTTGAACGTGGTTTTCAAATCAAGAGGACAACAACCTTTTTCTTTTCAGTTTTTCAATTCTAATTCATCATATACAATACGCTGTAGTTGAACGAAATGAAATTACTGAACAATTATTATTTTAACAATTTAGTTAAGATATACAATTGCCAATTTGTCACGTATGCGTACAATTAACGTGTCCCTAATTAACTTTGTATAGATTTTGATTATTATAATTAATATCAAAACTTCTTTTTTTATACAGTGCGAAGTAAGTAGTTTTTATTTTTAAAGACGACTTTATCTTGTAATAAATCAGATCCAAAAATGACAAATTACACTGAGAAATTTCAATAGAAATGCGCTAACTGAGATTAGATAAATAATGAAAATGTAGAATTAAAATCGTACGACATGTGACAAAATACCATTATGTTCAACCTATAGTGGATACTGGATAGTGTAATGGATGAACTTTGAACTTCTTATGTTTCAATTATGTTATAAATTAGATATTATATTTGCGCGTCTTCTTTCAATTCAAAGAAATGGATGTAATATTTTAATGATTACTTATACGTTACATAAATAAATTACGACTATATAATATTATAATATTATATTTTTATTATTTTTTACAATCGAAAAGAAGAATGTATTTTTAAATGTAAATTAAATAATATTTAAATTTGTAGCCACATGTGTAATTATATGGGTAATATTGTCGAGTGCTATATATTTGTTATGCTTAGTCAATTGTTTTTGCTTCTTTTTCAACGCTTCCAGAGTGTTTTACACCTCATAGGAGTTTTTCCGGGCAACGCCGGGTAATTCAGCTAGTATTATAATATATATAATTATGCAATTATTTTAAATTTGAACTGAATATGTTGGAAGTAGACGACAGAGTGAAACCTGGGTAAGACTAGGACTAGAAGTAAGATAGGACATTGGGACATCATCATATAACGGAAACTATATTGAGTTTTCTGAAAAAAATGTCTTAAAAAAAATGTTGTATGTTGATAACAATATTATAATAATATTTGATATCAACAAATAATTCAAGTGATATTAGGTGCAATGGTGTGATGAGTTTTACGGCAATCGGTACGTGCATAGGCGCAATTTAGACAATTGATTTGGTGGGGCTAAATCTATAAAATCAATACAGACCCGTATAATTTTTTTATTAAGTGGATTTAAGAATGAATATATTTAGAAACTTAGGGGGGCTTCAATAAAACTAGGAGGGGCTAAGTTCCCTTAGACCCTCCAAATTGCGCCTTTGGGTACGTGATGTAATATTTTGCGAACATCAAATAATTAATAAGTAATTAAATAATTATTTATTCTTAATTACTCGCTTATACCTAACTTTTAATAGGTGGTTTTGTTAGTTTTCGATTAATGTGACTTTGATGGAGTTTATCCTTATTTTAAGAATAATAAACTCGTTCAATTAAAATTTTACTATTTGTGGTAAGATGGGAAAAATATAATGGGACAAGATGATCTATGCCCCATGTTATTATTATATTTTCAACAATAAATATTATAATTTAGACATTAGTTTGGAGGAGGGGGGGGGGGGGAAGTCCCATTTCCTGTCCCTCTTTTATTAGTGGATTATTATTTTCACGATGTAAACCAGCAACTAAATTACAGCTCGTTTCCCATAATAAAAATTAAGGTCAGATAATTGATCTTAATCAATTAATATAGATTGCATATAAACTCATCTTTGACCTTTTAATAAAATTAATTAGTAATATGATTTGTGCAAAACCTATTTTTAATTTTTCAATTATCTTATTGATCAGAATAATATTATATTCACATTTCACAGTAAACTGTTGAACTGTTAGATTTTGCAATTAAATAAAACAACTAAATTACAAAATGAGAAATTAAATATAGTATGTTGACTAGCAACATTATTTTCCATATTTAGTATTTTATTTTATTTGAGAGTCTACTACAATATTTATGAACAACAATTTTACGATGATATGGATTTAACGCCGGTGTATATTTTTTGTGAGTAAAAATATATTTTAATTTTTAGTTTTTAATAAAGTGTCATTATAAGATGGCTTCTTTACTCAAAATTGTGTATACTCATGTTATCTGTCTTATATCACATATACACATATACTTATTATGTCAACTGATATAAATTACATGTAAATTAAATAATATTAAATATATTAAACATATTAAATTACTGGTACATTCGACTTAAAATTTAAAAAAAAAAAATTTAGTTTTAATAAAATATTTATAAATAGATATATTGTTGACCACCATAGGTATTTTCATCACTTTTATAATACATGCACTTGCGAAATTATACACTGCTATCAAAGACGAAGAACGCACAAATAAATTTATAAAAATGTTAGAAATGGATCCCGATTGTGACGACGTCGACAAGAAATTTATAATTGCAGAGCAACTGAAAATGATCGATCGGCTGAAAACTACTAATTCGTATTACAAGATAATGGCAGAGCATTATAAAAAATTATATTTATGGCAAAAAATTGTAAAGGAAAAGAAGCCGTACTAAAAATGTAGATGTTAGTGATTTAGCATTTGAATATTTGATAAAATAAAATACTTTTTTATAAATATTAGTACTGTAAGAAAATATGTATTTATTAAATTATGACAAAGATACGCATTTCTAACTAAATATTATTAAAATATAGTATAATAACTCATGATACTTTAGTCGTTGATATAAAATAATCAGGGGCGGTGCAACACTGGGGCCCCTAACATTTGATTTTGCCCCTCCATTGCCCCCCCCCCCTATAATTTAATGTTGACAATTATTATAATCTAGTCTGAAAATGCATTTTAAATCGAGCATTTTATTAATCTATTATGTTATCACTGATTAGATTAGATAAATCATTATTTACATATTATAAAATAGTATTAATTACTTCAAAGATTTTTGGATATAAGTTGTATTATATTAAGTTTGATTGTTATATTCAAATTAAATATGCTTTTTTTGCACATTTTTGGAAATAAAAGTACTCAATAAAGTTAACGTTAACTGCACACTTTCTTAAATCTTATACATTAAAAAATAAAAAGTTATGTATCGTTATTTACAAATAAAATAAAATTGATGAAATTTGATGTTTTACTGTAGTACATTTGTGATAATAAATAATAATATAGTATATTTTTTTATTATTTATTTAGAAATATAGCATATTATACCCAAAATATTTTTAGCAATATTTTCCTGAAAATATAGTATAAACAAATTAGTGGTTGAACAAGCAGCCATACAAAAATGCCCCACCAGAAAATAATTTGGCCCGGTATCGCCCTAGCTCCCACTAAAAAATATCTGGCGCCGCCACTGAAAATAACATATTATGATCTTAGATTGTACAACTGTTGCTTAAAAATAATATGAGAATAATAGTCCAAAAATAAATGACAAAATTCATAGTACCATTGTTGAATCGTATAAACATACTTGAATTTACAATATAGTGACAATAAACAATTTTTTATTCGGTTTACTGATATTATGTTGGCTATCACACAACTAAAGAGGTTCACCATGCATGAAATCGGCCATAGCAAGTACGTACATTGAGTTGCCTATGCTAAACGCCAGACAAAAGTATCCTCCGTATACTGTACGTCTGTACATAATAATTATTATCACAGATAGCGCCGTTTGATATATTATAATAAATTATTTTAAAATATTATAATTTCATAGAATTAAAAAAAATCTTAAATGACATACCGGATAGAAAACATAGGTAGTTAAGTTTAAAAAAAAAGAACTGCAAATTATAACTGAGCGCACATTATTACTATTATTTAATTTGTTCTCTCAAGTTACTCTTATACTATATTATATATCTTGAGTTATTAGTTAATACGATGTATTTTCTTATTCGTTGCTTAACTCTTTTTAGTCAAGGAGAAGGCTATCCGGAAGATTTTTCTGAGTCCGGTGCAAATGTACAATCGTTGACACGGACATTTATTATAGAAGACTGCTAATGTGCGTACGAGAAATGTCCACGCTGCAGGCCGGATTGCATACCTATTTATATATTACGTGAAATAGCTAGGCGTTGTACATTCCAACCGTGTGATGGACGTGATAAAAACACAAAATATAAAATATTGTTAACAAGAACTAAGATATCTTAGTTCATGGTAATTATATTATTATTATTATTAATTTATTGTGATTATCAAATTAAAAAAAAAATGTTTAAATACAATTATAATATGCGTCCGTAATCATATAAAATAAATATTTCTTTATAATCTATTCCATGGACAAGCAATATTCAAATATTCGTGACTCTAGATCATTCTGATTGAATTTAGAAAAGGTGTATCCACATTTGGTTAACCTTATACCCACTTTTCTGTGGGTTATCGTTATGACAAGAACAATTCTTGAACCCTGCAGTTCCGGGAAAATGTTCTTACAGAATCATTCTTTAAAAACGCAAATAAAAAATGTTGTATCTGGATTTCTCGTAAAGACGGAATTAAAAACCTATCCATAAATTAATTAGCAGAGGTGAATAGGTCTATGATGACATAATTTTCACTATGAGCCCTAACTGTTATACCTAATGGTACTAACACCCAAAAAGGCACTACGTTTTTTTTATGAATTTTACTAAAAAAAATGTAGGTATACCTAGGTAGTCTTTAAAAAGTAGTCCATGACTTTGTGTTATGGATGATGAAAATTTCTTATTTTAAATAATGTTTTTCACATTGTGATAAATAATATATTTCTCTTTCAACTTTCAAGTCTGGATAAGAATGTTTGTGTGAAAAAATCGCTTTTGTGGTTCTCGTGGTATTTTGTGGTATTTATGTAATTTGTGTGTGTGGCATTTAAATATTTTCCCTATAGCGAAAACACTGTCATTTTGCCATTATCCATTAAAAATATTTGATGTATCAATATAGGTATAAAAGTAATTATGGTTATTTCTCATATTAAGAAGAGTGATCCACCATTTTTTTCTTTAATAATGAATTTGTTCATATTTAACATTTTGGAATTTTTAAATATACTTAAGATATTTTTAAATAGGTAATTAGATTTTTTATATAACAGTGTCCTGTGGTATTACCAACATCTGTTATCAAATAATAATTACCTTTTTTTCCCGTAAAATATAAATGATTAAAGACATGACTTCTTTGAAAACGTTAATATTGTGTAATTAAATAAAAATTTCAACGAGTAGTTTTTGAGTTATTTCACTTTTTGTGTTAAAGATAATAATTAACAGGGTCATGATAGTAGGTTTGGAAGATAATTTTAAATTTATAGTAACTAATATAAATCTATCAACATTTTTACATTTGTAAAAATAGTCCATGTATAATAAATTATAATTAAGTACCTGGTAGATCTATTTTTATTACTTTTGTAAGATTTTTTTCATTGACTATTATCATTGGTATAATATATTCATTAAAATAACTCAGAAACTACTCGTTGAATTTTGTTTTAGATAGGTAGGTACATAAACCTTTCACAAAATCACCGGTTTAATAATTTAAATAGGAAGTTTATTATTTGAAAACATGAAATACGTAACGACACAGTACATTCCTTGAATAGTCAAAAGACATAACAAATCTAAGATCCTAATTGAAAATATGGTACATATTTGTATAGTTATAGGTAAGTACCTACTTCAAAACTCCAATAATTAGAATTTGATAAAATATGTAGAATATTGTAGGTACAATTAAAGGAAACAATAGGAATGAATGGGGTATCGTACTTGTTGAATCATCCCGTATAATATATTATGCTGATCGGAATTGAAAAAAATGTTTTTCTAATATGTCAAAGTCGGGTGCGTTGTCACTGGTCAGCGGCGGTAAAGATGCTCACCGATGACATGACGACAGATGAATAGATGATGTGTTATAGCATATTACACATCTTTATAAATAGATTAATAATATTAATTGTTTACTCTACAGCTCAAGATATCTTGTCGTGTGTAAGTGTGTAACATAATATGTTGGTAGTTGGTAACACGTTACTCGTGAGTCAAAATGTTTCAAACACTCAGGCACAAAATAGATAAACTCAGGCCTAGTCTTGAACCCGTCTTATTGAGTTATGACTTATAACTACAGTGGAGCGCTATAATATACAGATAAGACCCAAACGGATAATATTATACTGTAGGTATGTATAATAATGGTATGACGTGACAGTCCGTTACTTAGCGGTCTAACTAGTCTAACTGCCAAGTTTTTCTTGAGATTTTCTTTTTTTATCATAACCTTCTTAACTAAAAACGAAAATGTGCGTATTTTGTAATAATATTACAATATTATAACACACTATATAGTGTCATAATTTCATTAAAGTAGCGATGATGGTAAGCGAGATATTTTTATTGTATTATTACAACCTAGACTCACGGCGGAACCAGTGACAACGATGGCAGGTGGCGGCGATTGTTTAGGAGGTGGCCGCGGCGGTGATTACATTACGATTGTTTTGGTGGTGATTTTTTTCAGCAACAAATTTAAACAACATTTTTTTTTTTTTTAATAAAGAATACAGTTACCAACAGACATTCAATAAACATTATACCTATAATATTAATATTATATTATGGGTACCTATACTGGCTATACTATACTTACCTATTAAACTAATGCTATATTATTATTTATTAGGTAATTCAAATCAATACGATAATGTATATGCGCTTAAAAACATTTAAAAAGCAGCACCAAGGTGGATTTATAAAATATATAAAAATATGAATATAATATATAAATCCACCTTGAGCAGTACCTATATTATGTTAGTGTATAGCTTTTATTTTCACCAAATAGCAAAGAAAAATATAATTTAATTTATGACTGTGAAACTTGTACATACTTTTCTCAAATCTCTATCTTTCTATTATAGGACGCCATATATTGTGTTGAAAGCATTCCTCAATCCCACCTGCAGTTATTCCGACTAGATATTTTTATACTTATATGATTTATACTTTATACGCGTACATGCGAATTAATCATAACCCGCTGGCAATAGAAATTACTAGTTAACTCACTTAATATTGTAATCCAAAGAAATATGTGATATGAGTTGTATATTTGATGAGCTTTATTTTTATGCTCTTAGCTAGTTTGTTAATAATAATTAATTAAATAGTATAAACTTGTACTTTTAAATTATGTATACTTATCACTTATGCTGAGTTATGCTTACCTGCTACCTATTGACAATATACCTGTAACTATTAAACATTTATGAAAAACAATTTTTTTTAGAAAAATTTGATAGTCTACAGTTTTTTCATTGGAACCGGCTGCTTCAATTATTAAAATGTAATACGTTGTTAAATATATTGTTTTTTAAACCCGAATATTTTTAATGGAACATTCTGTATGGTGTATGATGCCCAGTTCGCTGACACTATAGGTTTTTCTACCAAAAAAAACAGTTTTTAATGGTTTTATAAAAATGCCAAATTCGCCGACAACGATGATATGGGCTTCGTGATTTTAGCATAGAAATTTGTGAATTTATCTTATTGTGATGTCAGGAAAATAATTAAGACAGTTATATTTCACAGAATTTAGACTAAAAACGCAGAGACAGTCAATACTTTAAAGTATGAATGCGTGGACAACTTACTGTGGCGGTCGTGCAATATTGAAAATGTAAACGCAGTTATGTCTAAACCACATAATCATATAGTATCACATTATAGGTATTTATTTTTATGATGTCGGATATTTTTTACGTATAAAACCTAACCTAACCTACGTATACATAAATAAACAATTTTATTTAAACGAAGTGCATACTCATTGTCGGTGAACTAGGAAATTACCTCATGTATATCTGTGATCATATTAGTATTATAGGTGTACAGTTTGATAAAGTATCGCCAACCACACACATAAGTACATAACACACCGTGCGTCAAGCATTGCAGGTATTCTCAATCAGCGCTGTGTCGCCGCCGTTTATTCGACTAGTGCGCTCATAACGGATTACGCAAGGCTGGGCATTAACGAGTTAAAAAGTTACTTTTATTTTAACTTTTTAACTTAACTAGTTACTTTTGGCTTTTCATTAACTTAACTGTTAACTTACTAAATTTCTTTCCTAATTATTTTTCATTTTAAGAAGTAAGTTAAGTTAATTTATTTTTTTTTTAAATTTTATTATATTTTAATATTTCAGTCTATTTTGTTTTCATGTCCAAAAAATTGTATCGTAAATTGTTTACAGTTAAAAATTTAAACCATTCGAATTTAACTTATATGGAAATACTGTATGAAGTTATACACTATATCCTATAATTTAGTTTTGGGTTGAAAAAAATTAAGTACGCTAGCGTTTTATAAACAAATTAACTTTTCTTTAACTTAATAAAAAGTTAACAAAAAGTGTGTATTAACTTTTAACTTAACTGAGTTAACCTAAATAAACTTTTAACTTTTAACTTTTTGTTATTGGTGCATATTAACTTAACTTAATTGAGTTAAAACAAATCGTTAACTTGCCCAGCCTTGGGATTACGTATCGTAATCTGATGTTAAACTTAATATATATTAGGTGGAATTTAAAGTCCTTTAAGAATATTATAGAATTAAAGTTTCGATTATATTGGCACTGTTAATAACAAAGAAAGCAACCTATAATATACCATTCAAGCGAAGAGATAAAACATTTTTGGTTCCGAAAATGAATGAATAACTGATATCGGAATCTGTAAATGAGCATTTATTTCACGATCAATTTAGACAGTTGTTTACATTCCAATATGACCTTCAGTACTTTTTAAGATAGAGTTTTTATGAAACTACATATTACCTATTTAGAACAATTATTTTAATATCTAAAATATATGGTCATTAAAATGATTATGAAATAATTAAATCAATTTAAATGGAAATTAAAAACTTTAAATAATCAAAGGTTCACGTATGCTCCTGATACAAGTGTCGTACAAACATTTTTAAATTAAAAATAAGTCTATATGAATAATTACCTAGTTAATGAATTAGGTACCTACCTACCTAAACCTAATAATTAACAAAATAAAATCCGAACTAAACGAGAGTAGATTTCGGTGATAGAACTAATAATTAAAGATGTTCAACATAACTGGTTTTACTTGTTTTGTCATCTTCTTAAAACCTCGACTAAAAAATAAAACCATGCTATTAATATTATTTTAATATCAAAGAAAAAATTATGTAAAAAAAAATATATCATGTAAAATCCACCGAAACTATAAGTGTTAAATATTTTCAACGAATACATAATTTATTAGTATTAATATTTATATAAGTATTTAACAGCCTAAGCATATAATATACAAGTTATAAAAGAAAACTATAAAAACCAAGTAATCACTTAAACAAAATAATATAATATATCAATAATATCTCGACATGTAAAAATTATAGACAGTATGCGTGAATAGGGACAGTGTTGAAGCTAGACTCAAATTATTTAATTAAATCGGTGAAGCAATTGTTATTGAAAAATCAGAAAAATTATAATTTGAGTAATAATATTGAATGTTTCAAGTTCCTACGATTAAATTGTTTGATCAATAACAATATAACATAAATCGTTATAATACCTACGTATGAATATCAAATATTGTAAAAATTTAAACTTCAATCATTCTTAAAAAAAAATTTGTGGCATAACGTTAAGTACTTACATTTTTTTTTAAAACTCCGGTAAAAAAAAACCAATGTTATATTTTATTATATTGTAATTTTATATTTGTATGAAATATTCAAGCTTTTTACTCACAAAGTCACAAACCATAGCTAATTAATTATTTAGTGAAAATTCAAGCCTGCACCATTATTCATTTTTGAATTACAAAAAAAACAACCATGTATAAACTGATTTACCTATTCAAAATTCATGTTTTTGGTAAAAATGAAAAATTTCCTCACGACTATTCTCAGTACAATAGGACATTTTCACCTAATATCTATTTTAAAATAGAAATATTCCCTCTACATTTTTAAAAAAATTATTTGAAAATGAAAATGTTGTTTTATTTGTAATGGTTGTTTTTTTTTTAAATAGTAGGTATGTCGGAATATCTAGCAATTTTTCGTTATCAATTATTATAGTTATATTTTATTTAAAAAAATTGTAGTTTTTATAATTTTTAAAGTTTTATTTTTACTTAATTTGTTTTAAATATTATTAATCAATTCTTATTTCTTATTAGGTACATTAGTGTTTTTTTACTGTATCAAATAGATAGTGATTAAAAATATACATCTATGATTTATTATACAACATTATTATATTTATTGAACTATTTGGAAATCTATTCTGTGTCTGTCTTAGACAAAATTAGACAGTAGTGAGATTTTCCAGGATTTGGTTTTCGCGCTTATTTTGAAAAGTAGAAACTGCGTATTTTTACTTTTGACCAAGCACCGACTAGATCCAATTTGCTACCTACCAGAAAATATACTCAACATTAAGATTGAAGCATTTTTATCGCTCATTATGGTGACTTCAGTTAAAAATACATCATTGTAGAACCAATAAAATCATATTGCTTCTCCTCTCTGAATCTAAAAGTGAGAGGAGAAGGTTTTCTGGTTATATACGATTTCCGATCACTTTCAACAATGTACCTACGTAGGCAAAGTACGTGTACATAATACGTAACTATATACCGCTCTATAATAAATGTTGGCATAAGAAGGTTTATAATATAGTGGTCGTCGAGTGCATGCCGCCGGCAAGTATATTTTATAACCAACACAATTGACTCGTCTCTATCGTCATTTCAAGGCGGTTGAAACGTCCGGCACGTTGTCCTGCAAATAATGTCTTCTTAACACGACAACGGTGATATTTGGTAATTTCGAATCTATATAAGTACGTGTGTAGATACGGCGTATTAATAATAATGCAATTAATAGCATTTTAAATTTATTGAATCCTACGCATACTCGGCATTTATAAGGTACCTAGGTATAATTATAATACTCAAAGATAATATACTGTGCTGTAAAGTCGTAAAGGTAGAACGTCAAATGATTGCAACAATGTATTATTTAACACGTTTTTTGGTCGGAAACAATAATTGTATCGGTTTAAAAATACAAACATACAAAAATACACTAAGTCTGTGTACCTTTACAGTCGTCGCTTGCTCGCGTACGACCGTCACACCTACGCTCTTACCGAGTTTCACGACAGCTGCGGGAGACAGCTCGTTCCAGTGCGTGCGGCGTTGTTAAATGATATAATATTTTTGACTTCAGCACATATAGGTATTATTGCTTCACTGATCTGACCTATTTTAATCACTATGAATTGCTAATATATATTATTCCCCGAGTACAACATAATATATATTATACAATTATATTGACGACTGTCTACAATATTGTTATACTGCCATATAACTCGGACAATCTTATTTTATATAATATTTATAATCAACCTCAACCACTAGTTTCAACATCCTATTTTTCAGTAACTGGAATAGGTACCAGACACAATGGTCAGTAATGACGACAATGATACAAACACGATTTAAGATATATCTTAAATCGTGGTTAAAAATCAGATGAGGAACCGACAAAAATAACAATTAGTTAGTGATAACAAAAATGGTCGTGCAGAGGGAACGTGAAAACAATGTTCGCGGGCGATTGTAAACACGGGGCTCGACTAAAAAAACATACCTTGATCTTTTCATATATAATTAGTATTTACCTTATACATTTTGTAGAACCATTAAGCATTATCCAGAGGATATCACGAGGATTCGATTCTTATTATTCTCCAAAAACTATTTCATTTTAATTTTGATATTAATAAAAAATTAAAAAATTAATTATAACAGTATATAAACTATATAAATTTAAACGTACAAAACTAATTTTTGAAGTAAACAGCTATGTACTTATTTGATGCAGGTATTCATATACTAATATTTCTTTATTTTTATACTTTTGAAGCGCGATTTCTTACAGTTAATTTTTTTTTTTTTAATTAAGTAATTTTGAAATTTAAATGGTTCATTGATAAATGTATATACTGTTTATTTTAATATAAGTTTGAGTTTATGTTTCTGTTAATTTGGTTATTTCATTTGGGTAGTAAGAGTTAATACTAGAATTAAAATGCATTAAGTTGTGTTGTCTATATTATATTTTATCGGTAAAAATCATCAGGCCGAGTTTCCAAAAATAAGATAACCGTGGGCCGAGCTTACATCCTCCCAAATGAACGTATTCGTCAATCATAATTTATGTCATTGCCAAATTTTAAAATAGAATTTGTCAGTCAATCAATTAATCAATTGTTTATTTTATCAATAATCAATATTCTTTTTTCTTCTAAATAAAATTTTAGTAAACGTAGTAAAAGACAAACAATTAAAATTAATTATTGAAGTTTAATTTCGAGACAATTAGCCGTCCCGAAACACTTTCTGGAACGGTATATCAAAACCGGGACGTATAATATGACAACCCTATAATATTCCTATGACACTATACTCACAACCACACGTGGCACGCTTTCGTCTCGCGTGAAAAATATAATATTATAATATCTACACTAATATATAATAATTATGTATTATTCCTATTACATAATGTCTTAGTCAAATACTCGGATTATGCGAATGAAATACGGATGATAATGTGGTTTTTATTTCAAATATACATTATTATGTACGTGAAATAAAATCAACTATTGGGTATAAAATACACGAAAATTGAAAGGTAGCCAATTCCAGTGTAAATTGCCACGGCGCGGCGGTGGCAAGGCACTTGGGCGGAATATATTTAGCGAAGGCTAATGTACGTGTAAACGGTTCATCATGACGACCCACCGCTGAAGTTTGTATCCACTTTTCTATGGAAAAAAAAATAGACGATAAATCGACGACTGCACGTGTGTGCTACCTGCTTCTATATAACAGCTATTTAATAATAATTATGATTTTGTAAGTATATAACAACTATATTGTCTATATTGGTTCGCTGCAGACAAATACATAACATATTATATTATATTATAATATTATATCCGGGTGTAGCATAATATTATAGAATAATTTAAAAAAAAGGTGGGTAAGTGGATGTCGCTCTGCTGTACAGTATGTTACAAGTGGGTCACTGTAATGGATGGTGTTAAATTTGAATTCAATGATATAATATCATTGTATAAGAAAAACGATTCTGAGCGAAAACGGTCCGTCAGCCTATGATATTACCAAGTATATTTGATGATATTATTGTGAATAAAGTAATTTATATATAACCTATTTACGTGGAACCTTGTTTTAAATTTTTAATCCTTAGCTACAAAAGTTGAACATTTTATACATTTTTAACTACTAAATAATTATTACATTTTAAATTTAATACATTTTGTCAAAATTTGAACTTTAAATGCTTATAAAAAAAATTGTGCATATATATTTTCAATATTTTTCAACTGCTATTGTAACAATATATCAGGAGCCTTGCATTAAATGTTCACGCTTCAAATAAAATTTTTATGATATTTATAGAAAAAAGAACTAAAAAAATTGAAAACAGACAATGTCCGTAAACAGCTCAAAAAGTGTCAAAATATTTGGAAAATTTTATGGTGTATAGGAAATGCAATTATAAACATTCAGTCAAAATTTCATGTCCCTACGGTCATTTGTTTTAAAGTTACACCAAAAACCAAAATCGATTTTCTCAAAAACAGATTTTGCGTAAAAAATTCCCGTTTTTCCTTAATTTTTCTTTTGTTTTTCATGTCGCTTTTGAAAATTACTGGGAAATTTTTACTTTTGACCTCCCAAAGTACCAACTAAATTCACTTTCCTATCAGAAAAGTTACTGTTGAAGAAAATCCAAGCACTTTTACTGTCCTAAAAGGTGATGACAGACACAAAAATAAAAAATAAAACAAAAAATAAAAAAAAAAACACACATCATCGTAAAATCAATACATTCATCGCTTCGCTCAGAATCTAAAACACACATCATTGTAAAATCAATACATTCATCGTTCCACTCAGAATCTAAAAATAATTGTAAAAATAGTAAAATGTCAGCGCCTCTTGTCATTATTGTGTATATTTTTGTATTACCTAATCGTACATTATGTAGATTTAAAACCGTCGAAAAGCAGACTTCGAATTTAGCTGAAGACGACTAAAGTATAACACTGCGATTCTCAGCCGCGGTGTGTCACGCGTAGCACCGATGGCCGATGTGTGTCAACGAAAAGACTTAGACACTGACCAAGTCCTGCTCTAACAGACTATAACAGGCCGACGGAAGAGGCGTAGTTCGCCATTCATATTGTAGCATTATGTCGACGACAAAAAAATCTCGAAACAGCATAATAATATACCTACCTGATAGAAAATCGGGGCAATAATTGCATATTATACAAACAACTAATACCTACACACACGTGCCCGCACTCGCATATACTATAAACGCAACCGAATTATCATTAACTGTCAGCTATTAAATAATAACTGCGCATCGGCAGCGGCATATGGTACCTAATAACCAAATAATCTTTACAATACGACACCGTGGCCCGTGGGACGTTTTCACAGTTGAGTTCTGAATTCGCCATTTGGCCTACTTGAAAAAGATCTCTGTATGTAAATACGTCAACAACAAAACAACGGAATTAACATAATATTAAATAATGGGTGCAGGTTACCGTTTAGGTAAAATGTTTAAGCCCGTTTCGTTGATCAGCCCCGAGAATCACAGTATTTTATTTATTATAATAAACGCCATACGTAAGAATAATATTAGCAATACAAAAACTAGCAGTGGGTGCTTATTGCCAAGGCGCATCATCCTATCAATTGGCTGGTTTCTGACGTAATTGGTAATGCGAGAAGTAATAGCGAAGGGAGCGGACTACCCAGTTTGACGGGATGGAACTTTAAAACTAACTTGAGAGAGTAGGGTAGGAGCATCAATACATCCATCTATTAATTTGTGTAATAAGAGTAAGTTAGCCTCAAGTAAGTTAGCCTAAACTCTCGGCTAAAGAGACAACACCGAGTTTATGCTTAACTGGTTGGTAGTCGTAGTCGTGAGGAGGAAATGTCAATTAAATTGTATTTGTTGGGTAAAAAAGCGTGAAAATTTAATATAAGGCTTCTGATATATCTTTCTAATAACAGTTGAAAAATATTAACTAACTCGCAGATTTGACCTGGAAATATTACGTTTTGGTCTATTTTGACGACGCCAATCGATGTATCGATATTTTTTCCATAAGAATCGATTTTGTCAATTTTGGCAATAGTACGTTTTGGATTTCCAACCCTCAATTATGCGTAATTGATTTTATATATTATTTATTTCGATTGTTTTATCGTAACCTTAAACAACTGCATATTTTAATCAATATCGTCCATTTAATATAAGTAATTTATTGCTTTTTTGGCTTTGAAAAAATTCTAGCATCTTCAAATTTAAAATTTAAAAAAAGTGTTATTCAATTTTTAATTAAGACTAAGTTCACGAGACCCGATGTATAATAAAACGACACACTTATAATATAATATTATATTGAATTATAATTAAGAATAAACTACTTAACATAAACATCAAATATACGTTTTTACCATTTTTTTTGTGTTTGGGGTTCATGATAGAGTTTATGATCGTCGTGAAATAGCTTTTTAGCTAAAGCGTCATACGACATAGTTCATGTGTCATAGTCATTGTCTTAGTCTCATTGATTCTTACATTTTTTAAAGGTTTTAACTTCGAATCTTGTCTGTTTGTCCGCGCTATTTTATCCGTCTCGAGAAATTATTTAGATATTATTTAGATTTTAGATAAATAAAGAAGAAACCAACCACGTAGGTGGTCACTCAAATATGCCAATGCGGTATAACGGATCTATAGCGGGGTGGTGGCGGTGGACCGGGACAGCACGGCAGGGGCCGGCAGGGGGAGGCTCTCGGCTGACGGCTGTTGCGGCTGTTAATCGACGGCTAGAGGATGACGCAGGATAAATCGTAGCCCCAACTGTACCAGGCCCGCAGCCGCGCCCGACGTCGGACGGCGCTGGTCGGCAGGTCACGACCCCCCAAGCGTACGTGACGGCACCGCGGGAGGAATTTCGGCGGCGGCGACCGTGAGAACAAACATCATCGAACCACAATTTCACGGGACCGTACAAGTTTACCTACCAGGGCCTCATGCACCAATCGAGCACGACGCGACCGTCCGGAGACGTTTGCTCGCCACTCCGAACAGTTGTTTAGATGGCAACAATATAATATTTTATAATAATATGTCGTAATGACGACATTGCCACATTTGTTAATAATAATAATAATAATGTTATACAGCATATTATTATTATTGTAATACGTATTATATCACAAACGGTTTATTACGATAGTCACTATATCGGATAGTCCATGTAAATGGGAGACGAACACTAAAAAAAGAATGTTCTCGAAACCAGTTAACTGTTTTATGTGTATAATAACTATAATATATTATAATGTAATAGGTTGTAAGTACCTATATGTATTTTAGGAAAGGTGATCGTTTTTAAGGTAAAACAATCATTTTTTCGAAAATAACCAACGTTTTTAAAATCTTTTTTTTGGTAAAATAATTTTAAGTATATAATCAAAATTTTTGAAAAAATATATTTTTACTCAATTTTAAGTTTTTTTAATTTTTCGGACGACAGCCAATATTTTTAATTTCATATTCTGAAGCAGAATAGTTTTCTAAGGATTTCGATGTATTATCGAATTTTAAACGAGTTGTTGTTTTAATTAGTTGTAACTTAATTAATATATTCAATGTCTATAATAGTTTGGTTTCGAGTGGAGTTAAAAGGCATAGCGGGGTAACACGCAAAATGTCGATCCACTACTTCTATCATCAGATTCTGTATATCCAATATTTATATAACTATCTATAATCGTGTTTAAAAATAGTTCAAAATTCTGCAATTCACCTATATTTTTGTGCAATTGTCGAAAATCGAGATTGACGACCATGCGCGGTGTCCTTTTCGGATGCTTACATCAATTATAAACCGAGAAAGACTACAAAAAAAATACATATATATAATATTATACAATTGTCGGTCGTCGGTTATCCAAACGTAAATAAAAAAAAAAACATATTTTAAAATCACCATCATAATCCGGTTAGTGGCATACTTAAAAGTCCTAACCTAGAAGAACCAACCAACTATACAGTGGTTATGAATTAATAATTATATTACCTATATAATATTATTGTTTATACTCGTCACAATTTGTTTTGTTTACAAACGATTAGATTTATCAAAGATAGAAGCTTAGAGATAATAGCGCAAATAAAACATAACATCAAAGTATCAATTATACGATAGGTACCTATATTCAATATTGTGTATATTGTGTTAAATACTTGCACTTGATAAGTTGAGCTGCGTGATTTTATTTCGACGAATATTCATGATAGCGAGTTCTTCCCGAGAGTTATTAATTAGTTATTACTTACGCCTAAATTGAATAAAATACATTAAACACGTAAATACGTAAATCATAGGTAACGTGGAACATGGTTTTTTAGGCACACCATTTATTACAACTCAATATGTTGTTAAAATAAATTAATATAATAGCGCTATTGAGTAGTTTACCTATGTAATTAATATTTAATAGGTACTCAATAAAATTAATAGTTAGGTACTTTATAGTTTATAGTTTACTATCAAAGTTATCATATTTGTTATAGACACTTAAAAATTAAAATAAAGAAAAATGCACTGACAATTTACCATGGTAAATAGTGCGAAAAAAATTATTATGATTGTTTTTTGGAACTATAGGTACATTTTTAAGTTTACCCACTTATTATTATTTTTGTCACATTTTTGAATCATAACCGATTTTATCTTGCGTAAGACTGAAGTTACTATATACATAAGTTTAGACTTAACAGAATATAATTATTATGCCGACTCATACAGCAAGAAATCGGTTTTCGAGCGTACACTGGCCATAATAAAAGTTACAAATTATAAGTACCTAGTAAGTACCTATAGTAAGTACATAATATTATTAATATTTTTACATAATGAAACGTATATGGTAACATATAATTATATAACGTAGCCCGTAGGTACTAAAAGTGTCTCAAGTATTAAAATATGTTCATAATATATTGTTTTATTTGTCAATATTGGCATAAATGCATAATCATAATATTATATAGGTATAACGAACTCCGTACAGTTTCTATACGACCATCGTGCACACAGTACTTATCGACAGTGATCATAATATCAATCAGCGTATGAACAATTAACAATTATGTAGGTTTTTAAATTAGCAAATTAATATTTCAGTTTATATATATATATATATATATATAGATTTTTAATCGATTTAGCATTGTATTAAAATAAGTTCAATCCTATTTAAGATTTAAATAAAATATGTATTTTTATTATGTCTGATTATTTTTTTATAAATAATTGTATGATAACAAGCGAATTATTTTATGTACGTAACTAATAGAAACTATGTACAGTCTACAACGATAATCACCTAGTATAAACGCATTAACAACTAAAATAAATTATAAGTTATGATAAAAAATAAATCTGATATTGATGTATTGATTCACTGATTCAACATTAGGTACCTATTTATATCATACATGCAAATGCTGTTGTGTACCCGCATTTGGACTTTGATTGTATGTAAAATAAAATATCGTCTACAATAATTAAGTAGGTACGTTCGCCGATTATTTGAATAACACATTGTAACAAATAAATTTAATTAGCATTAAGAAATGTAATTATTTATACCAGGATTGCAAAGAGTAGTGCTGTGGTTAACACGTTCTGTTTGAAATGTTTAGAACTGCTGTGTAAGTGGTTTTACAGAATATTCTACAGCGTGCAGAGCATCGCTTTATTTCAACAGTAAAGTGTTGTGCGTATTATTAAGTACCATCTATAAGTTATCTAATCTATTTTACGTCTATAACACTAACATATTTTGTACTAACTTTATCCGTGTATGTGAAATGTGTATCTTACAAAATACAAACAAGTTTTTAAAATTAAATAAATAAACCAATGGTACAATAACGTCAAACGTGTTGTTTTGATTGACTTAGGTAATTGAGAAAACTGCTATAATATACAGTTGTAGTAAAACCCGATACTACCGCCCTCGCTACCCACGTAAAATTATTGTTTATAACCGAAACTATAATGCAACGGCTTTAAGAAATATGCAATGAATATTTTATACTTTATTTCTGCCCGGAAAAATAAATCATAAAAACAATATACCTACCTACCTGCTGTGGTAAATAAAAATATTCCCATTTACCACTGACTAGTTCTTGATAATACGTAAGTTCAAAATATGTCGTTGCCTCAAGACCGGACAATTTAAAAAAAAAAAAAAAAATAATATATCATATTATTATCATATATCATGAATTATAATAATACATGCACCCTAGTAGCATTTTGTAATGATAATATTATAATCACGAACAATATTAGTATAATGTTATAATAATATTATTAAACAAACAATGTCTACCTGGGTGGGTACCTATTATGTACCTACATAATACACACGCTATATGCAATATCATAGACCCAATGAATATAATATTAATATGACACTACGAGGAACGACACTTATACCCACACTTATGTTATACTCTCCGATTCACATCATGGTACCCTGGTAACCGGTAGTGCGGACTAAAAGTATAACCGTGTCGAAACACACTAGAAACACACGTTCGTGTGTTGAAAGACGAACAAGTGTGCAGAAACGGCCGCGATTGTGTGTCGGCCCGTGCACACGGACGCGTCGGGACACCGCACAATACGACTTCGTCACGGCGTGTCACACTCACGCGTACACCCACGCAATGTTCGCGGCTTCAGTTCGCCGTCGGACGGCGGGCGAGACGAACATGCAGCCCTAATACACACGACGACTTGCAATATTGTCGTTGTACCGTGACCGTCGTCGGTAAAATAAAATATATAATTCATGTCGTGTGACGACGTGCCACCGAGACGGTAGACATTTTTTCGCGAGCGTCGCATCACGTCCGCGATATAAGATAAAATAAGATACTTCTTTGATTCTGATATTATGTAGATCGAAAAAAACGATCAATTCGCGTATAATATTATAATATTGTAAAATAGTATTACTTTACATATCATTATAATGTCCTCGCAACATTATTTATAGGTTGCGAGGACTTGGAGGGTATAAGCTGTACGGCGATGAAGTCAAAAGATCCAAAACGACTGCAAAGTAGGTATAATAAAGTGGTATAGAATAACATATTACTGTTAGTACACAGACATATTTTATCGATAAAAAGATTGAATTAAAAGTAAAAAGAATTATTATCAATCCGCTTGGCGTTCACAGAATTAATCATTTATTAATTATTACTGTTATAAATTATTAGTAGTTATTACATTAAGTTGAGGACGATACATATTAATGTTCTAGTGTTCTCATCGTATCGAATGATTACAGATATAATTTAAAAACAGTAGCAATAGTAGCGTTAATTATGTTATTGAATATAACGTATATAGAATTTAATATTTTTATCCATGGCAGTATGATTAGCATACCTATATTGTTAAATGATGTTAACAAAATTATGTATTTGTTCATTTTATAATTATCATATATGTACAATATATTATGGTTTATGATAAATATGAAATTTCTCACGTATCATAAATTTCAATATATTATGTCATATCATATTTGCATATTATTTTTTTTTTATGTTTTAAATTATATTTTTGGAGAAAATTGGTTTGGTTTTATAAATAGCTTTCATGGCAAACGATAACATTTACTCAACGAAAAGTGACTGTACAAAATGTTGGTAATGATAAGGTCTAAAAGTATATTCTAAAATATTGCATACATTATGAAGTGACCTCAACCCTAAAATACATCAAATACCAAGAAGATAGTTGATAATGGAAGATATTTTATGGGTAGGTAATTTATACAATTTTGATACGATTAAATATTTTTTTATTATCGTTGCTAAAATTATATGAAATTAAATATTTATAAATCTAAAGTAATCATGATTATTGAAGTGATTAAAGGTTAGGTTAGGTTAGGTTAGATTATTTGATATATATTTTTAGATTAAATCATTAAACCATTAATTTGAATATTGAGAAAAGAACAAAATATTAATATTAAGAGATGAAAAATATTTACTGGTATGTATATTTAGTAGAATATATTCTTTGACTTTACGGCGCCATGCTTATGAATAATAACATAATAAATTGTATTAACAACTGATAAGATATTTCTTATACGTTTTTCAAATCACTTGCATAGGTTCATTAAATGTAACATAATACTTCGATACTTCGATGACGAACAAGGGACTTTTTTAAGAAAAATAATAAATACTTAACCCAATAAACAATCAGTAGAAACTATTTAGAAATTCAATGACAACGTATTTTTTGTATACCTAATATAAAATAATATAAAACACTTAACCATAATATAAAAATTTCATATATACGTTATTTTTTTTTTTTTTTTGAAATTTCGAAGAAATTAAGCATTTAATACTTTAATTGTAGTTAATTTATTAGTTTTTCCTCATATACAACGTCTATAACATTACATTACATTTCATTATTTTTTTTAAATATATTTATAGATAATATATACATTGAAAGAATATTAATTGTTAAATTTCTTGTCCCGATCTCTTTGAGGAAGGAGATAAGGTCACTCGATTTGTCGGGTCCCTATGGATTCGTATAGGTTTGTTTAAGTATTTGTTCTTGATTTTTATTTATTCATATGCATTCAGAGACTATGTGTTTTTAACAGTCATTGACACTCTGCAATTTATTGTTCCCCTCGTGACCTACCTATCTATGTCAATATTTATTTCGTTAAATACAAAATATTGTAATCTTTGAATAATCCATTAAAAATTAGTTACATTGTTCGTATAAAAGCTTGTTGATAAAAGGAATATATTATGCCGTATAAGTGTATAACATAATAAATATCGTTAACGTTTTAATACGGACAAGTACCATAAAAAGTGTAGAACAGGCCAATCACATGAAACATAGTTTAAAAAGCAAGATATATCAATAGTGTATTTAAATAATATGGTGCACTAACCTCAAGATAATAGATCAGGAGATTCAACGTTTCTGGAGTTTTGATGGTCTAGAATTCGTTATTATTTTATGACTATTATTATGCTTGAAAATCTTTTCCAGGTATAAGCTCGTTTATGTTCGTAAACGTATAGTTATTGTGTAGTGCACTTACAATTGGATGTCCTTGAATATGTTATAATATATTTTATTGTTTGTATTTAGTAAACAACAATAATTGCAACAACGTTAAAAACAATTTTACGATCACAGATTTAGTACATTATGCCTCTAAAAGGTATATTTTGGCTATAAAAGTATTCTTTGTAATAATATAGTAGATATTATAGAGAAAATTATGATAATAACTTTAAAGAAAATAATGTAAGACGTAAATAAATACAATCTACAATTAAGATGATATTTAAATATTTAAAAAAAAATAGTGATTAATATAATACAATATTGATATTTGTTGAGTTTTATCATCAAGCCTCATATTGGGTATTTAATATAATAGTGATTTCTTCCAAAATTAATATCACGATTTTATTGTAGAAAATATCAGTTCTTGAAAGATAGGTATAAGTTTATTCAACCAAATAATTGATAAATAACAATATGCATAACATTATCTACAAAAACACTTCATTATCATTAACTTTGAGAACCTCTGCAGTATCATAAATAACCCATAGTTACCCAGTTGTATTTTTTATAGCATATAATAGGTGGGTAATTATTACAGTATTATAGAATAGTAAGTGTAGTTTTCTTTAAATATGTATTGCGTGTATATTTATTGATTTTGAATAATAAAACACCAAAAAACAAATAGGTATGTCATATTTTTAAAATAACTTTAGAAAATCTTGAAAACAATAATATGAGTAGGTACACGCGATAATAATATAAAACGGTTAACATAATATGTGAATTATTAGATAAGTTTTGAGAGAAATATACAACAGCCCTGAGGGTATATATAATTCTTCCATAAATCTTGTTTTACAATTTTAACCGCCTGAGATTAATATAAAACTAAAAACCATAAAGTTGTATTTCAATAATATTTAGCATTTAATAAAAATAACTTAGTTGAATTTATGTGTTTTACATATTTTTTAACTACCCGCCGATAGAAACGACTAAAAATTTGTAAACGTGACTATAATGATTAATGAACAATTCTCGGTAACTTAGATAGTTTAATGTTAGACATTATATTATGTTATAAGGACAGCTACGATGTTCAGATGTTAAACTTAAAAGGGATATATTTCAAAACCATAAGACGTTATATATGGTCACGATACATTTTATGCGTTCCATTATAAATAGTCAGACAGTCTGCAAAAGTAATTGCAATAAGCTTATTTGCGTTATGATATAATATACCTACGAGTAATAAACGAGTTAAGACAGTGCAATCCACGTGCGTAGGTTATAACTTCTAACTTATAACCGTCATGATGCGATATTTCCTCAAAACGTCGATGGATCAAACGCGTGCAATTATACTTGTCTAAACAAATGGTTTACACTATATAGCTTTGGAAACTGTTGTATGCAAATCGCTCGACATGTGTTGAGAACATGATATATTGTAATGCATCAATATATACAATACAAACAACACGATGCGCCCCTGAGGTAAGTATAATGTTATTATATTCAATTAAAAGTGATAGATTATACTGCGTGAACGGATAAACGGCATTATACATTTTCTATTCTATGTACACGACAGTAGAGACTACAACGGTAGACGTAACTGAACAATGTTTCATAGTTTTTCATCAATTGTATTATAATATTATTATATTAATATATTGGAGAAGATTTAATACCTACTTGTATAGAAATAATGTTATTTATGCATTTCGTCGCGGTCTATAATATATCTATTATTATTATTATTATTATTATTATTATTATATGAGTTTGGAATTGCGTGTGTAATGTAACTTATATCCAACTACATGTAGCTTCTTTAAATATTCATTATTTTAATCATATTCATGATGAAGTAAAATTACGTTTATGCGTCAGGTCTATTAGGTAACGTTCTCGGAGTTAAAATAGGAATGAAAGATGATATAATAAGCTTATTTCTTTATGTTATAATATAAGTAGTCATATTCGTTTAAACATAATAATATCAAACATATAATATATATTAAATTATAGTATTTGTATTAATAACTTGGTACTAGTGATTAAAATACAATATATATAGTAACTAATTTCACATAATTTAAAAACTACATAATATAACAATAATATCTACATATTCTCAAATCCAAAATACTAACATATAATATTAGGTACTTAAGATTAAATAAAATAGAAACTGCGCTTTAGGTGTTCTTATTGTTTCGTTATTATTAAGAAAATATATTTTACAGAAGGTACATTAATGTCAAATCAACAGATACACATTTTTGAGCTTTTGAAATAGCTGATATAGTTTCATACTTTCTACAAGTTAAAACTCGTTTACCTTATAGATTTATTTCGATTTATAATGGACGATATGATGCGAGAATGATATTATTTAAAGAAGTATTCGGCATTTTTTTTGTTTCATGAGCATGTACCTACCTATTATTGTTCATCTGTTAAAAACTCATGTTCATTGCATAATCATGACTTTTTTTGTTCAGGCGTTCAAACCCTATAATGACTACATAATATAACGTGTGTGTATATAATCAATCGTTTTTATTCACGACTACGCACTGTAGTGGTTTCGGAAACGATTCAGCATTTCAGCAAATCTTTAATAACCCTTAAAACCAGACAGCCAAGACACGATTCTGCTCCCTAATCGTTTGTTATTAAAAAAAAAAAATCTCAAAATTGTTTACGTTTTATACATATATTATTATATGTGACTGCGCCAGAAAACATAAACGAGTCTCGTCTGCAATCGTGTGTAAATGCGCGGAATTCAATATAATACGAATGAGGCAATAGACGATTTTGTTCCTTCTTATTCCATCGAAGACGCGCGTCAGTCAAGCGCGGGTGAAAGTGTAATTGTATATATACTACATATATGAAACGAAAAAAAAAAAATGTGTATACACTTAAATATGCGTGTATTCTGATGCCGCCGGTGTATATAATATAATAATCGAGAGGTCAAGGCTATGTATGGGGAACCGCTCCGCCCAGTGCATATTATAATAACCTTATACGATGTAATAATAATAATAATGTAATAATTGCAGCCACCCGATAGCCATAGTCGTTGCGATGGGTTTTGGGTATAATAAACGGCGACCAGTAGTCTTTGGATAGGTTTAAAATCACCGCAGTTTATGTGGCGCCATGAATACACTTCGTATACCTATATACATCGGCGATGTGCGATAGTCACACGGCGTGGGTGCTAGCGAGAAGGATGTCAATATTTAATGTACGATAATATAATAATATTATACGTAATATTATTATGTATTTAACCGCTGCAATTCACGAAATCACGAGTGTTTTCGAAACCAACGGTTTTAAAATTGATTTTAACATTTTCGTGTTAAGAAACACACAACATTGCACTAGGCATTCTAGTAGTCCCAAATGTTGATCCTGGCCACGCCTCTGAATTAAAGTTAGAGTTGGTTTTTAATCAATGCAAACATTTTTCTAATACGATAAAAAAACGAGCCAAACAGAATACGTCTTTCCATACAGAATTATATTTGTATTTTGAAATACAATTAAACCGTAATATTAATGTTAAAAAATAAGAAATCCTTCGTCGCACAAAACTCATCCATCATTGAAGAACCTACGTGAATTCATATTTCTTAGAAAACGAGTCAAACTGGTCATAGATTATATAATACTATGTCATAGGCCGTAACTACTTCGTAAAATCGATCTTTTCAATGAAAAATTGTCCATTTCTGCATGAAGTGGAAACGGCTTTTTCACACTGTATGAAATACGAAAATATTTCACGAAATGATAAATTTTTCGTTTAATGATCTATCCAATTTTACATCATGTCATTTTTTCACAAAATGGTCATTCACTTTGTGAAATAAAAGAATTGCCGCCACAATCACTATTATTATTATTATTAGTGATATAAAGTATACACGACTATTAATAAATTATTTATGAGTTTATGAAATATTCAATACTATACAAGATTTCATACAAACCTAATTAAGTAATAGGTACCTATTTATTTAAAGATCAGTCAAGTTACATAATATTGTTTACAATATAACGGAAAAAAATAAGTTAATTAGTATAAGTATACACGAATTTGCTTAGATTTTTATTTATTTAAGTAGGACCATGAGTTATGACAACGGATGTAACTTTTTACATTGTATACTTTAGATTTAAAAGCAATTTTACATTAACAATTTCCCCTGATCTCCTGAGTCCTGATTCAACTTGGATAGTTTCACGAAAATAGTTATCAGTTATTAAATAATTCAATAATATCTCCACATTAACCTGGGTATCTGAAATGTGTAGGTTTTGTTCATGTATATTTATCTAATGTATAATATAGTTGTTGTTTAGATTTGTGTTAAACTGATTAAAGTTTTATCGAGAGGTTTGTGGTTACTATATACTATGTGTAAGAGTGCATTTCAATCCAAACTCGATGCTTGTTTTATATCATGTTTAAAATGGCTTGAATAAATAAAAACTATAAAAACAAATTACCTACTGTACTCAACGTTTACTTATATAAAAAATTTTTTCCTATATTAAAATAAGCATTTTTCAAAAAACATTTTTTTTTTTTAAATTAAATTAAATTAAATATAAATATTATACTGTGTCTGTGTTTAGAACTTAAAGTATCATTATATAAATATAACTTAAATTTAGATAAAGAAAAAATCTTGTAAGGTATTATAAATATGACATAAATAAATATTAATTATGACTATATGGGTCGTAAATGTTTTGTTTCACAATATGTGAATGACTAATTTATGAAAAAAATGGCACAATGTTAAATTGGAATGGCAATTTCTTGAAATATGTAGATAAATTTTCATGAAGAGTTCGATTTAATTAAGAGGTTACGACATATACATTGAAAACATCAATATTATCGAAGATCAAGACAATATGTCTTTTATATAAACTGAAGGCGTTATACAAAACAAATGTTGAAAAAAATGGTATTTTTACCATTTTATATCATTATAAATTGTTATTTTTTTTTATACTTTTGAATGACACATTTAATTTCTTACCTATTCCAAAGTAGAATATTTCGGAGTAATTTCCATACATAAACATTGAATTTTGGACAAGTATTGACAGTATTGTATAATAGTTGAAATTAGTTATTTAAAGTTATAACTTATTGTAACTAATTAACTTCTCATCCGAAATTTTATTTTTATATATTTAAAATACAATAATGCTACAGATAATATTCTGTAAATAAAATTACAAATGCTTATTGTCAAACACTTGTATTTAAACCTTTGTTTTTTTTTTAAATTGACACATCAAAACTACAATTCCTGAATTGAAGACAATAAAGTTTTAAAAGAACTCCACATAAATATTAAATAACTAAATCACATTTTAAGATTGTCCAATAATAAAAAAGAACTTATTTTTACGATTCTCCACTTGGCATCCAAAATGTGTTTATAAAATTGGGTATACCTGTGTATTTATATTCTATTTAATTTGAATTCAAATTTTAATGCACTTCATTATTATAGGTTTTTAAATACGTCATGATTAAAATTAAATTGTTATTACTGATAAATGATTAGTTTTAACTGCATTATTATATTGTTAGTTCCCTACCTATTGAGTATTGGCTATTTAAATATACGAAAAATATAGGTACCTCTTGTAAACAATATATAATAACTGTTTTCAAATTGATATAAACATCAATTTTAAAATATAATTTTAAGTTACTAAAGTGTGCAATTTAACAAATAATTTGTTTTATCACTCTATTGAAATTATAATTTGTTATCTCGATATATGTTTTTATTCCATCTTTTCGTGATGCAACCAATATCGAATAGTTTAGGTAGGTAAATGATAAATAATAATTATATCAATTGTCCTTGACATTTCGTTATGCCAGTAGAATAAAAACAATTTATAGACATATTAGAGGCTGTGGAATTATAATAAGAAGAAGGCTTCTACAAATAGTACAATATACAATATAGGTAATGATAATGATGATTTCAGTTACAGTTTAAAATTTAACTTTTTGTTCACATTTGTGCTTATTGAAAATTAAACTGTGCAAACGACCTATAGTCTTAGTAATTTTGGCAATTCAATTTATGATTTGAAAACGATCAAGTCACACGATTGAATATTTTCATTTATTCATTTATTGGAGCGCAAATAACAATATTTAGTATCTATTTATTATAGTGTACGTACACGTTTAATCAATTTTCGTGTTTTACAAAAAAACAACTAATTATAATATTCATGGTGGTCAACTGGAAATGAAGGCGTCGATGTAGATGTTCTATACTAATAGGCCCAATACCATAGTCTCACTTCGTCCTTGGCCGATTTGACTTATATTTTTTTGGCTGGTCGAGGCAGTGAACACGTTCGTGAAAATCTATTGATCCGCATTGTTATTATCATAAACGGGATGTTCCGACACCCAATCATTACAGTAATCGTTACAAGGTTACGGATATGCAATGCGAAATGGCATTTGGAATGAATAATCGGTTTATAAAGAGAATAATGGGAAAAAACATCATGTGCGGGCGTGATGCATGTACCTATAGCGAGTGCATAGACATTTTCTTCGCACGAGCGACAACAAATCCCCACGTATAATCGTTACCGTTCTAGCCTGCGTATTAGGATTAAAATTTAAAAGTCACGAACTATTATACTGCTCAACTTGATAAAAATATTTTTAATTATTTGCTTCTTCTTCCTATATACACACGCATATTTGTTCGATAAAGTTGTGCACTGCAGCCGGCCGTATCTATATAGGAAAACACGAATTCATGGAGGACACATCGACTCTATATTATATCGTGTGAATTCCTTTGCAAATGGCTGCAGGTGAAAGGTTTAATGTGTATCAGCATGAACAATATTTAAATCCTGATGCATATCATAATATTTTATATTATTCAAGTATTCAACTATTAAATAACGTATAGACATGCATCGATTTGTACTAACTTTATTTTTATCAGCATAATACCTATGTAGAAATTAACACCTGTAAGCTAATAACCTATGTAGTTGATGCTTAACCAATAAAAAAAAAAAAAAAAAAATACCTATCCACTTTACATAATATTATTAATAAATAATACGTTAACCAAAATAAAAAATACAACGACGTTGTACCCGAATTTGTTGTCTCCGTTTTACACACGACGCACGACATTTCAAATTTCACATCATTTTCAATAGTGTGCTGTTAGTTTTGAATGTTTTGATATTAGACAGTGAATTATAAAATTACCTATAGTAAAATTACCTAGTACACAATGTAATGGTAAGATTATTATCTAAGGCACGAATTAGGCTTTTATTGATATTATTTTTAAGTAAGTTATGATCATCTGAAATTGTACAGTTTCAAAATGGTCATAACTTAAAAATAATAATATCAATAAAAGCCTAATTCGTGCCTTAGATAATAATCTTACCTTTAAATTGTATCATAGGTCAATTAACTACAATATCAAAACTAACAGCAAACTATTGAAACTGGTGAATGGAAATTTACTATGTTATATTATGTGTGTAAGACGGGTACGACGTCCTCTTAATAAAGGATTATTCTGGACTTGGTTTAAGTATTCGATTGCATTCTGCAATTAAACCATTAACGGAATTACAAACAGTAATCCAATTGCACCAAAACTGAAAACACTGTACCTACCCATAATATGTTGTCCATCGTGTACCACTGTACCTATCAAACTATAACAAATAAGAAATCTATTTTCAGAAGCCATGTCCAATAAATAGATCAATCGGTATAATGAACCAAAATTACATACTTTTAGCGAAAAAAATATGTGCACATGGTGCGAGTGAGAGTTAGGGACGCATCATGATATAGGTACCTATGCACGCACACACTATATAATTAGCATTATTACTAGGTAACATTGATTATAAATACTATTATTTATAAATTATAATCTATGTTACTTTATATTTGCATACTACCACATGGCCCGTCCACCCATCATATATTACTCATGATGATTGCTCCTTAATAATTGGATAGTTTTCAATCCCCTTATCATGAGCGTCCCGAGAAGGGGAGGAAAAATATGGGGCCGGTATCCCCTCTAGGTTTTTCATTATGTTTGGCCAAACATTATCTATATACCATAGCCTCATTAACTAACAGATTTTAAAATAATTAATTGCTACACAAAAATCTTATCTTATAATCGTAGTTTGATGTGGTCACTTGGAAATAACTTGCTCTGGTTACTATGTAATAATATTAATAAGTTAAAAGTTTTCTTTATACAAAAAAATAATTGTTTTTTTTTTAAAATTATCTTTGCTCTTCCTCCACCCCTAGAAAAATGTCTGCGGACGCCAATACCCCATATGTACATACTATGATAAATAGTGATTATTTCAAAAGATAGAATTATTGTTCTAAATGTCCACACCAAATGAAATGTTATCGGCTTCTGTCAAACAAATAAATAACACATATATATTGGAACTTAAAATGAGTCTCCACGGCTCCACATATCAGCAAAAATCTATTATATCTTGACTCTGAAAAAGAAAAAATACAATTGCGTTTCTTAAACTGATGCGAATACTTGATAAATTATAGATCACATATTAATATTATATTATGAAAGTAATGAGTTGGTGACCTACCTACCTATTTTTTAAGTATTTTAAATATTTTGTCAGCACTAATGAACACTGTTATTAACATATTTTAATGTTATGTATATTTATATACAAAAGTTGATCCTGCACGTCGTTGCCCGTGATACATTTAATACCCCTTCTTAAACTCCGTTAAATGTAAACTTCACAGATGTTTAACACAGTAGTTATTTGGGTAGTTTTGACCAAATATAAAATATTGATATAAATATATAATATTATATACAATTATAATAACTATTATATTTTATGTAACCAATATAGCAACCCAATACAAACAAAAAAAATATTCGTTTTTCGTGAGTCAACAAATTACCCTCTTTTTCAAATGCAATAACTAAAATAAATTTTTTCGAGGTCCACCTTCTCAGGTATACTGCAATATAGCTTTGTACCACGAATGCGATAGACATTAGACTTGACTGTGGATTGCTTACACATAATCATTTTTTTTTATTACTATAATAATATAGAATATCATACATCGTATTATATCATACCTACTGGTCCTAATCTATATTATATGTTTTACTTTTACTGATAACTTTTATTTCCGAACAAACCACAAATTTAAATTATTAATATTCTTGTTATTATTATTACCAGTTATCTAAACTTTTTTTTGACATGTATATGTCTTATGGCTGGGGGTCATTCTATAATTTTGTGCGATACGGAGAACGTTACCGTGACGTCATCGTGTAGAAGCTGGGAGCCTAAAATATTATTGTTGTATGTTTCTGACCGATTATACACATAACAGTTGCCCTGACAACCAAACTTCACAAAGATTAAATTACTGTTATAAAGTTCCTAGGTTGCCCCTATCAACCGATGATTAATATAATTAGGTTACCATAGCAACCTCATTATACATTTTTAGATTCTTTTATTTGTATTTACAAGACATATGCATGTACCAATGTATCTACATGCAGTGTGGATACTCCTTGATTTTTTATTTAAAGTCTTCTTGAATCAGTATTATCTAAACTTAATTATTTTTTAATTATTACAAACAGAAACACATGATAACTTTATATCAATACAATTTTCCAAATATAACAATAATTTTATTCACGCAATGAAATGTAGGTCACATACTAAACCTGAACTCTTGAGTTGGTTACATTATACCTATTAATCTCGACAATTATTCGGTATTATAGGTACCTACCAATGGCCAATAGGTCACATTCATTATACTCGTGTCTCACAGCGACGGTGTGAAATTGTGTAAACAATAAACGTGTATATAAGATGAATTGGTCTTAGTTCGTGTTGAAAACTGATAAATAATATTACATACACGTATAGAGTACAAGTATAATATTTTCAAGTACAGTTAGTGGGTGTAATTTTCTTAGTAGGTAGGTACTAATTGTTTTTTTCAAGTAGAATTATGGATATTATTTTATAATAGCATATTATTGTTATTGCATAAACGATGGACGTATATTCGTATATAACATTTTCATATTGAGTAGTAAGTATACCTTTCTTAAAAAACTCCAAATATTTTATCTTAGTCGATTTAAACAATGATTTAATTTATATTTAATTATAAATATATAGTACTTCTTTACTAATTACTAATTATACATAGGTTACTATAATTAATAGCGTATTACACATATATGTACAGAATTTCAAGGACGATACAATACACAGCTAGGTACCATAATATACCAAATACTTACATATTATATACCTTCTCTTGGTATTTTGTGTTTTATATTATGAAAATAAAATAATTTAAATCGACACAACACGTCTTATACGATGTGTTGTAGAAAAATGATATAATTTAACAACAATACGTATACAATTAGGCGAACAATAACTGAACAAGGTTATTAATCATATAGTATATAGGTAGAATCGCGGAATATAATTTATTATACTATGATGAATAATATACTGTAACATTTCCTCGTTTTATAATTATAATTAGGAGAAAAATTAATAAACATATGCAGAAACACCTTTAATATGCCGTCCGCTGTTAAGTCTGTTATTATCGCGTGTTATTTATTTTCGTAAGACTAAAAATATTCAGCACGCGATCCGGGCAATACAGTAATATAATAATAATGGATAAAATCGGTAGTATGACGTGTGATATAGGTAAATAACTGAACAAGATTTACATATTAGTAAGATACACGATGCGAATTTCTAAAGTGTTCTAACCATTAGTACCTCTTACCTACACTTTATACCTATACCACCGCATTCCCATAAACTGTAATCGAGGCGAAAGGGGCGCCAAATAAAACGAGTATACTAGGCAAGTATACTATTATATAGTATTACGGTGATGGGAAAAAACTCATCGTCGCCTTTCTGTCTCGTGAGAATTATTACTAAAGATTTAAACGTTTGTACACACAGTATCGCGATGTAAGCTGTAAGCGCGTATACCTGGAGCTATACCATTAAGTGCAGTCAAAATTGTTTACCTTATACGTTTAACATTTATCCGGTAATACTGCAGTGACAGGGACGAACACGCAGGGGCTTATAATATGAGTGATTGGTCATGTGGGGGGAGGGAGGGTCCACCACGTATATGGTATATAAAACTATTAACTATTAGGCTCAATACATTTGACATAATTTATCGATAAATAAATCAAAAAATTAAATTAAAATAATAATTTTGATGTATATAATTTAAAAAAAAAGTTTAGGAAAGCTCCCTCGGCGGGCGTGCTAAATTTTCCCGATTTCCAAACGTATTTTAATACAACGCAATAAACTTTAATTCCAAATACAATTTAAACAGAATTTGGTTACCCCAATATTTTGGTATGTATATTTTGGCTAGTATGAATCTATATTCAATAAGTAATATTATCTTAATACAAACTATCGTAATAAATTCGTAACTATGCACAATAACTACAGACTGCAATAAATAAATATCTTAATTTCAATAATCGTAACTAAGTATTGCCGTATTGCCGTATTGGTAACCAACGGATGGACACAGCGGGGACATAGGGTGTTCTAAACTCATGTTTGAAAACCTAAAAACATGTTTTCATTTTATAAAAAAAAAATTTATCGTTTACTTTATAAAATTAAAATTACGTACGTATAACCTAATTTAAATTAGTCGGAATTTACACCTGGTGAAACATGACGTATTGATATCGACAATCAAAATTCATACCAATTACCAATACTGACAGAAATCGCTTTTACCTTCCGAATCGCGAGATCAAAAAAATATTTTCAACTATGAGCAGCAGTTGCTGTAGCTGTGGTGTGAGTTACCGAAAACTCTTGCTTTTCTTCCACGTTCCACCCCAGGTCACTGCTTAACTGGCGCACACACACACACATACACACACACACACACACACACACACACACACACACACACACACACACACACACACACACACACACACACATACACATACACACTACCGACCCTCCACGGCACTGAGGGTCGTGTCAGTCTGCGGTATCAGCGCTCGTCCAACCCCCCCCCCCCCCCCCCCCCCCGATCTTCCCTCTCGACTTGCACTATCGCCGCCGCGTGAAAATCGTGTGTAGTACCAACGATTAAATAATAGTTCATCTATTATTATACCGCGGTATAAGATTGTATGCGTTATCGTAATATGAATACAAATACGTATTAGCCGCGGCTCGGCGTGTCCTGGTATCGGACGCAGACGCTGGACACGCAACGCGAGCGACTCGATGTGCGATTCGAAAACGGTGACGGCATCATAGTCTCCTGGTGGCCAATAGACAACCGAACGGAGCGAGTGCACACCGGCGGCGGCCGGTTATCTATTATCGCGCGCGGCTGCGGCGCTTCCTTCCGCGTCGGCCGAGCACGGCAGGTGAACGCGACCCGGCGGGCGCCGAGGCCAAACCGGACCGTACGCGTAACAGGGCCCCATCGGCCGGCGCCGTGTTTTCGAAAGTCTCCGCCGCCCAACGTGGGTCAAGTCCGGCCGCCATCAACAATGCGTACCAACAACAATGTTAATAGCGACATATTATTATTATTATTACAGTAACGACCAAGTAGGTACCGACAGTAACGATACGCTGCAAACATTATTTAATGATCGATTGTTTATTATCACCGGCGGCTACACGTAACGTGAAATAACGTGATTTTTGGATTTTGACAGATGGTTGTGTACACTATTATATTATTATGTGTATAGTGCGTGGGACGATGAGATAATGTTGTTGTAGAGATATTGTTATTATTTATAAAAAAAAGTAATAATAGTGTAACAATAGTGTAACAATATAGTGGCGGTGAAAACACTTATTTTTACTCTCTTCGATCGTTCACCGCGGTACCGTACAACCGGCTTTGAACCAATTCAATAACAGGATTGCAGCAAGCAATAGCACTCGCGCGCGCGCCGTCGACGTCCTAATAGACTACACTAGAGTCTAGACGCGTCATAATAGTACAACGACGGTTCTTTACCTAATTCTATATATCACTCGGTCAAAGAAATAAAATGTCAACAGTAATAATTATTCGTAATTACTAATTATCAATAGATATTAATTATTGGAGTGTAAGGTACCTATGAATAACATTTTTTCAAACTTAATGTTACCTATTTTAACTAAGTACCTATTAACTATAAAGACAAATAAGTAATATTATAATGTTGTTGTAGAACATTAGAACTGCTTAAGAAGATCGATCAGTTTTCATAGAATAATTTTAAAATGTTGAATACAATATTATGAACGCTTCGTAATAAATATCAAAAACTAATTTGATTTGAAAATATTGAAAATTTGAAAACACTTCATATTGTAGCCTATAGGTCGTTTAGATTTGTACAATAATATTACTACGACTTTATTAAATAACGTATATTATCTTAATTAATGATATTACCACTGATGAACAAAACGTTTGAAAAAAAAAGAGTTTTTCTGTTTAATTTGACAGCTGCGTGTCTAAGAACTTTTTAAAAGGTGTTTAGTATGGTCAGAGGTAACTATATAATTGATTAATGCATGTAAAGTGGGTAACATTATGTGATTAAAATTACAAATCTTAAAATCAAATTCTGTGTTTCAAAACGTCTACGGGTTGTATAATACATTAAATTGGGCATCGCCGTACGTTCTGTAATCAGCATGCATTCCAATTATAGTATAGTTATTACACGCTAATAAACGATATCTGCAAATTCGTGTAAGAACTTAAAAGCGTCTCCGCATTTTTTTACACAAATTACATTTAAAATATTATGACGTACTTAAAATATTATATTAAAATTGGTATAGAGTTGCTATGTTTCGTACACGTGTTGTATATTGTTATGCAGGTAGTTACCGAAATTAAAATATTATTTAATGTCATGCTTAATCACAAATTATTACTCATTTACTTGTCCATTATTACAACAAAACATTTTTTCTTATAATTATCATACCGTATGGGTATTACCGGTATACATTTTATCTTCTATGCGAGAGAGTTATTTTACGTAATTTTAGCATCACGCTTAAAGTTGGTGACAGTGCAATCCTTTGAGCCTATACACTATAGAGGACATATTTGTTAACAATAATTTACATTCTATTTAAAACATTATGTACAAATAAAAAGCATTTACATGAAATTATTAATAATAAATTAATATAATATGTTTCCCATTACTCCGTTTATCGATATTTTCTTAATTTAAAATTATATGTACCTATATAACTATAAAAGTTATCATTCATATTTACATCTGAACTCAAGAGTTTTGAACGTTTATTTATAATCAAATATTGAATATCTGATATCAACGCGATATAATAAATTATGATAAATTTATTATAGGTAATTACTTATATTACTTATAACTTTTTTATTACTAATTATGAATTATGATGACACGGTATATTTTATGAAGTTATACGTTTCATTACGCACGATGCGCAATAAATAAATGTAAAGTGATAATTATTGTAGATTTTTCGTAAATTAAAGAATAGGTAGGTATTTATATTTTATGAAATGTATGGTTAAATTTAATTTAAATACCTATCAGTTCTTACAAAATTATCGATAAACAGGTCTAGGTTGGATTATTTCCATTTAAATAATAATAAATAAACTTACTTTTACTGTATACTGTATAGTGTGTAAAAAATATATAATAGCTGCTTAATATCAACGATGAACTCAAAATAAAATGTCTACGCAATAAGTCACTTTCCACAAAGGATGTTTACATTGACCTCCTGTGGTGGGATAAAACGAATAATAATAATAATATCACGCGAAAATCTCACACATACGTACGTATTAATCTGTTACTATAATTTACATAAAACATTGGAATTACCAAAAAACAAATTCAAATCAATCTTATAATGGTAGGTGTTTGTTTACCATATTACATTACGCCTTTAGGCCTAAGCCTAATTATACATCTCAACGGCGTTAATAACACTATTTATTTTCTTTACCACAAGTAGAATGATTTGAGGAGTTCTGAGTCTTACTTTATAACCCACAACACATGTTTACAGGGTTATCTCTCTAACAAGTATTAATTATACCACACATATGCAACATTCATCTGACATGAACCGAACTGAATCATTATCACTTTTTTTCGGGTATCACTTAATTTTGGAATCAACCGTTTATGTAGGTTTTCCTATTACAGTATTGTTGTATACCTCTACTCTCGAGTCTTTTTATCATTTTTTTACTATACAATTTATATAATATTAAAATGTTTATTATAAAAATTAGTATCTATATTTGAATTTTTATAGGATATGGCGTCTATAAATAAGAACCTTCACCCCCACTATGAGGTCGCCCACCGATATATACCTGGTTCAGTTGTACAAGACTGGTGCGTCTCAAGGTTCTTCTTTAGATGCTATATCCTATAAACATTATAATATATTAATATATTATATTATAGTTATATTATCAATAAACATTTTTAATATTATTTGTTTGTTATGAATATTCAATCGACGTTTAATGGTTATAGATACCTACCTACTTATGAAATCTCAAATCTGGCTATCTGAGTAAAATGTAAGACATATAGTAATAGTACCTACATATAGTGACGTGTTTACGTGTAGTATAAGTACTTGGAATCATAATAGGTTAGGTATATTAACCTAACATAATATAATATACCTGCGTGGTTAATATGCGGTGATGGATGTGAAATATATGAAGGAGTTAATTTACAGTTGTTATATTGTAAATTAAAAAATGCAGCTATCGCAACTAGTTTCAAAATTAAAATACCATAAGCATACGCCACGATGATAATACTTAATTTTAAATTGTTTAGTGACCATTTAGGTAAGTCTCAGTTCACACTGAATTATTAAAAATTAATTCTTTTGAACGTATAACATTTGCCACGTTATACGTTACCCAAAGTCCTAGGCGCAAATAGCATTTGGGATTTGGGGTGTGGCTAAAGCTTTACTTTTATAATATTGAATAATCTTAAAACAAAATGTAGGAAATGTTTGGGGGGGGGGGCTTAAGGGCTAAAGCCCTCCCCCTATTCGCTCCTATGCCCAAAGTATAACGACGGAGTCAAGTACAACATATAAGTCATGATGGAGGTATATCCTCTTGAGATTCTCCACGTAATATAATAATGTTGTGTGTTCAGGCCTTAGCGGCCTTGTGGAAATCGTGTGCAAGTGTGTTCGCCGGACTCATACACTACCGCAGTGCCACGGTATGTCAGTGTGGCCCGTTATCGTTAGTTCTAAGGGTTACGTTTACTCGAAAACGTTGCAAAATATTTAAGCCTGCGATTCAACAGCGAGAAACCATCATCGTTGACGTCAAAACGACGATTAAATATTATAATCATTAATCACTAATTACACGGCACGATGCGCGTGTGTATAGTAATAATAGTAATAATAATAATAATAATAGACATAATACGTCATGTAATCTGAGGACTAATTATTGAGGTGACGCCTGGGGGTGACCAATGCCCATAAATAATAATATGAAAATATGCGCCGCGGGCACGTCGACGTCGTGGTAGCTCGAAATAAAAGCCAAAACAGCAGTTAAAAATCGATGAAAAATCACGTATACCTTGCACACACACATACTGTTTCGTAAATAATAATAATGAATAATTAATTTTCGTACACATCTACCTATAATGGTGTTTATTATGTTAATGTATTGTAACGCAGAAAAATAAATATTCGTTCCGTAGCTGATTTCGGTGAGCTTCAGTCGATTAATCGATAATAACAATTCGGACGAGCATTAAAACATACGTACGTAATTCGTACGAGGACCGTTTATAATAATAATGATAGTAACGATAATACGATGTTGTGTAAAGTGTGCTGATGTGTGCAACCTAGACGTACCGAATGTCGAGTTGTTTCAGCGAGTACACAGAGTTGCAGCGGTGAAAAATAAATAATAATAATATGAATTATGCGGTGTAGAAGCGGTGGTGACGTAGTCAAGTGGCGCGCTGAAAAAGTCAACCGAGGGCGAGAGCGAAATCAAAAGGAATTGGAGAGCGAACTCGACGTCAAAGTATCAGGAGCGCATAAAGTGCCCGCGTCGCATCGCGTCCGGCACGCCTCGCGGTCGGAAAAAAAATGTCACATCAGACAATTTCATGCGATACTCGACGTTTGCCGAACCGGGTCCCATGCACGGACCGCGCGGGAAACCCTCGATGCGCGTGAGACGTGAAAATTTCCACATAATAAGCCCGTCGCTTACCAGGGGCCCAGCCGGCGTTGCCCGTGTATCGCGTGTGCTCGTGGTCACGGTGCTGTGCTACGAAGTTCGGTGTGCGCGCGCACGCGTGCGCGAGTGTGTGTGTATGATACAATCACCGAGAGTCGCTGAGAATTTCGTACTACGTATAACACTACAGTTATGGGCTATTATCCTATAGGTATTATAAGCGTAGCATATAATTCTGATTGAGCGACAACTAGTTGACGCACATTTTTAAAATTTCCCATTAAGGGGGGGGGGGGGGGATTCAATACAGTGATTTTCTGTTTTTGTCTAACACACGCGCGACATAGTATTTTAGACGTGTTTTTTGCCAAACATTCCAATTGATCTATTGAAGCGATGAGAATTCTGAAAACAGATTTGAATTCGTCGTCAAGTCTACTTGAAATCGACTTTCCCACATTTTTGATAATATCCCCCAAATTCCAGAAAACGTCATATTAAAAAAGAGTATTTAAACATTTTTGTATTTCAATTTTTGGAGAAGCTAAAATCAAAAAATCAAAATTATGGGAAAGTCGATTTCAAGTAGACTTGACGACGAATTCAAATCTGTTTTCAGAATTCTCATCACTTCATTAGATCAATTGATATATTTGGAAAATAATCCGTCAAAAGTCCTATGTCACGCGGGATGGAATCCCCTTAAACACCCGGAACTCATTTGAGTGACAACAATATACCTATATAGACTATTGGCGCTATGCGTTCAGAGTTGGAATGTTGGAAGAGTTTAATGCTTCTATTATAACTATATTATATTGTATATTATATTATGTATATTATAATATTAAACTATTATCTATATTTAAGAGGACGTCGTACCCACATGTGCATTTTATCATGCACTCGTACGACATGGCAAATTTAAATATATATTATATAATATAAATATCATACATAATTATACATATTTTATACTCTTTTAAAATCAATAGTATACTAAAAAGTATAAATTGCCCCAAAAAATAAAACCATAGTATTTTTTTTATTTGGTTTTAAATTTTATTAAATCGTTTTTATAACATGCTTAAAACAATTGGAAAAAACATGTTTTATACTATTATACAATTAACATAAAACAGGTTTTATGCAATTAAAACTGTTTTTATGTAAAAACCGTGTTGTTTATCAAGTCTCGCTCATACGTATAATATTACGATATGCAAAATATTATTTTCCTATTGCCCGAAATTATTCATTCGCAGCTGTATAAGTACAATTCAAATTTATAACAATTATTTGTATGTGCTGTTAGTACCTATTTTGTTTTTTAGAAAATAAACTTAGGTTTCGACGTACACAATTATTTGGGAAATACTCATTAAATATGTAGGTACTTACATTCTCAATCGGTATCTTATTAGTAAATAAATCCATGTCGACTTTAAAAAATATGCTCATAACTCGTTTTTAAAGGGTTTTCCTCGATATAAATTGTGAAATCTTGTTTAGTTATATCGAATACTGCAAATTAGTAATTCATTGTTACAGGAGTATAAAAATAATAATTCCAATGTTTTTTCGGTTTTCTGTACAAATTGTACACCATTGTATAAAATAATTCTATACAGCGTATACAAAGTACCTACCAACAATACTATCCACTAGAATTTTAAAAAGTTATATCTTGATGAAAACTTAAAAGACGAATCGGTTGAATAAGATATCTGATAAATATAATGACGATTGCATTTTAGTACGAAAACCTTACTATACATAGATAGATGAGTCAGGTTACTTTACTCTAGGGGCAGTTATTTTGATGAAATATAATTTTATTTCCCTGTGTTTTAAAACGTACCTAGCTCCGTAAGTGAGAAATGGGTTTTTGGGGATTTCGATTGTTTTATTTAACATTTTTTTTACGTTTCTAATGAAATATATGTACTCAATTTTTTAGTGAATTTTTCAAGTTTTTAGAACATTTTTTACAATTTATTTTTAACTATACGTAAATTATAATATACAAAATTAATGTTCGTAAAAAGAACTCGCATATAATGGTAGATACTAGAGGCACTCAGTGATCAAATAGTGTCGACCATGTAGGATTTTAAATATAATATACCTACACAATACTCGTCGACTTCCGCTTTCATATCTATATTTTTAAAAAAATAATGAATTAATTAATGAGGCGATGAAAATACTTCTTTTTAGTGGCTGTAGTATTTTAATGTCTTCTGAAAAAAAAAAATCATCATTGTAAAACACATTATATTATTATGCCTGTTATACTATTATAGTGATATATCATTTATTAAACCAATAAATACATTTTTAACGCGTTTTTTGAGATTTATAATGCATTTTTGCATTTTTTGTAATTTTTGACCATTAGAATCCCACTCCCTCTTTTATTCTATTATTATTGTGTTGAGCTACAGATTAAATCGGAAAATTATAAAATATTTTATAATAACCTACTTATATTGAATAACTCGAGTGTTTGACTAAGCTCTTTAGGGTTACTAGTTTTTCAATATAAAATTTGTATAAACATATTTATTTCCACATAAGTGTATTTGTAAACAGTGTTCAGTTGTATTAGTTGTAATATTATATTCTTAACTTTGATTAAAATTAAATTATGAATTTGTATGCGTATATTTGACTGCAAATCAATGACAAACAATCTACAACCCCCCCCCCCCCCCCTCTGCACAAAGTTATACAAATATAATTATTTGTATATTCGCGTATGACAGCTGAATGGTTTTGACAAAGTTACTGTTAAAGTATGACTTATAAGTCAAAACCAACCATCGCGAGTAGGTAATCTTCATCGTTTAAGCTTTTTACAGTCCACGTCAACAGTCGTATAATATTATATAAACCAGCGTTGAACCGTTTATATCCAGTATTAACATACTTTTATTTAATAGGTACTTAGTTGCTTGTAAAAGTTAAGTTACCTACCTATCAGAATATTTACTGAAGCAAATTTATCTGTACAATTATTTATGCCTGCGAATATTGCCATAAACCATGTAGAAATAGATACAACTATATTATATTATTGTTTATCGATTAAATCGACACCAACGCACTTGCCACTTCCACTCGCGAGTAACAACTACATTATTATGATGTAATGCACGATGATACGAGTACTTATGGTATTTATTATTATAGTGTTATAATATTATAATACCTACCTATAACCATTTTCATACGGCGCGCGTCATGTGATTATTTTAACAAGGTTTTCCTAGGATTTTCCAAGTCTACCCGTGTATTAAATATTTAATGGTCTTATAGCAGCGTTTCAGAGTATATTACGAAACTGTTTATACGTACAAAACAAAATTCGATCATATATTATAGTATAACAGTAGCAAGATACTATAGATATTTTCCCCCTGCAAGGACAATAATTGAGGAATCATAAATTTGTTTTTGAGTAAAGTGCAGTGGAAAATGTCTAGTAGCATGCTACATTTTGTTAGGAATTAAATTAAACTTTTATTTTATTGTTGATTTGCGTTTCTACGACCATTAACAAAGTGTTACAAAAATCGATTAGAAAAAGAAAAGTTGTATCCAGCCCAAAAACACATCTATGTCAAAACCATAAATATTATAAAATATACCCAACAGTTTTACAACAACTTTTATAATATTTCTGTATAAATAATTGACAATAAACAGCAGGTTGCCATTTCTCAATAATACGATTTTTTTTCAACTGCAGATCAAAGCACTCCGGGCGTGATCTACCCATTATTTGTACATCCGTTGAAGATCAACACTGTTTCCACCATACTCCAGCCATTTCGTGGATCATTAAATGCCAAAACGAGTGCGTTATATTTTATAGGTACCTACCTATGTGGCTACTAATAATAAACCAATATGAATATAATATAATAATTACATAAAATAATTCAAGGGATGTCAAAAATACTAAATATATGAGTTTATAATTGAAATCAGCTGAGCATTATGCTGTGTCAGGCCGATATTATAAATAGATTTTATAACCATTGATTAAAATTAAATTCAGTTGCACGTGTGCTCCTCCCCACAGTAATTTTGTAAAAAATTATTTTTAGCACAACTCCTTCCAGAAAAATATCCGGAATTCGCTATACTGACTGAATGATTTATTTAATTTCGACGGTTTTGGCATATCACATTATCCCTGTATATTATAGTGTATACGGTATACCTAAGCAAGTTTCATAAATAATGGCAATATACTAGAGGCAATACATTATGACTTTAGTCTATACCTACATTTTAAACATAGGTGTTATTGTTAATATTGATCTTAGAATATATAGGCACAACTTAATATGTTACTAAATAATAATTTTCATCCTTATGTCTTTTATTTGTTCTAATAACTGTAGAAAATATTTTATTGCACGTTCACAGCAATACACGATTCACCCTCAATTCTTAAGAAGTTTTGTATAATTGTTCATTCGAACAATAAACATACCTATACTGCAGCTATACACTATACACATATTATATATAATTTATATACCTAAGTAACCTATGTAATATTGTCATCGTGAATAACCAACAGACTACAGAAAGGTCAACATTTAAAAATGTTTAAAGTGAAAGTCGTTTATAATATTATTTGATCTTATCTAGTTCGGATTCCCATTAGGTTATATATAGTTAAAGTACACTATAAAGGCCCAAGAAATACAAATAAAATAAAAAGTCAATAACTTTTATAAATAAATGAGAAAAATAATACAAGGGATTTTTAATTTATGATGATTATTTATCTATTACCTACCAATAAAATATAATAAGGAACAAAATGTATTCTCAGTGTATAATATATATTTTTAAAGTGAATATAATATAATTTAATTTAAATCATGTACTCGTTGTATAAGGCAATTTATACAATTTCTAGCTACAAAATAATATAGGCACTTCAGTAACTCAGTATTCGCACCACATTTGTGATAATTTTATAGGGTTGTGTATCTACTATTATATGCACCTACTTAATAAGATTTTATCTTCAAATCACCAGTCGTTATTGTTTTGGTTGCATTCTATAATAATATACGATGGCTTAAATAGATCAATATTTTTAGTAAAAATCAAATTTTAACTCTAAAAACATACATATACAACTGATAATTACAAGGTCCTATCTCTGATATCCGTGGATATATATAGACACGCCATCATACGCGTGTCTATATAATTATCTATTGTCAGCCAATGTTCTTATTGTGTTTCAGCTACATATCGTAAATATTACATTATACTTTTTTTATAAAACAAAAAATAATAATAATCCGGAAATGAAATACTTTAAAGATTTCTACCTACCTAGTAACTACCTACAAATCCAGACTTTGTACATAAGTCATAATATCATATTTATGCTTAATAAATACTAACGAAGAAAGCTGAAAAAGTATGTGAAGGATTTAGGATATTATACCTAGTATTACCTGCAACATAGATCCTACGTATTATTTAATTTTACATTATATAAAAAAAGTTATTTATTTTAATTTCGTTTCAAACAAATTAATTTTTTTATTTTTATTTTCATGGAACTTCTTGGAAACTAGTGTTAAAGACCAAAGTGATTAATATAAAAATATGAAGGTAGGTATAAAACAAATTTATGCTGAATTATAAGATTATATAATTATTATAATTATTATTATTTTATTTTTAATATTTTATTTGAGAAATATTAAATTTATTATGATTTATGATATACATATAATATTATGCACTAATATGTAATTATAAAATTTCATGAGATTATTTTCCTTATTCACTCTTTTTTATATGAAACTATTTTTGATAACTAATATTCGTGTATTTTATTTAGTAGGTACCTATACAACCTAATATTTATCTAGAATAGTAATTTCAGTGGTTATCTAACGAGTATGGACTATAATTTTGAACAATTTTACACTGGTTTTTGGTTAATGTTTTCGCGACGTAAGCGAATTATATTATACCGAAGTCAATAAATTATGTTCAATATATGTGGCATTATCGATGAAAATAGCAAATATAAAATAACATTCTAAATCGTGACTTTTCCGTTTTCAAAAAAAAAAAAAAAACAATGAAGTATACTATACGAGTACCTATATAATATAATAATATTATTATTATATGTTTTACACGACGGTGTATTTTTACAAATCCGTAATAATCGTAAATCCTACAAGAACTCATTATGCGCACAAGCGGCGAACTATACCTACTCCGCTATTATATATTACCTATATACAAAACTTATATTAATTGGACATTCCGCGTGATAATGAAATTAATAAACTTGCAGCACAGACGATAGCATACGCAAGTATATTATATAGCATTATGAAAAAAAAAGATAGATAGAAATCTCTTATGCTACTATTATAATGCGGTACGATTTACATTATCATATTATTATCGTAACGCGTGAACGCGGCAAACCACGCGGGCCACGGTTACTACTACCTATATTATATTATGCGACTTGTGAAGCGATATAACATTATAGGAGAGGGGTGGGGGCTTCATATGCGTATGATTATTGTCGTAAAAATTATAATAAATCACACACACACACACACACACACACACACACACACACACACACTCACGATGAAGAACACGCGTGGCACTTTTAAATCTTGCGTAATCGCGCGGCGATGACGACGACAGTTACGGAGCCCGCGATATGCTCGGAGAACGGCTCCGGACGTGCCGATCGGATAAGTCAGTAAGTCACAACAGCTATGAGTAATAACAATTAAAAAGAGAAGATTATTCGTCGCCGTCGTTTTACAAGTCGCATAGTCGTTATCCGGATCTAAGGACCACGGCGGTCGATTGGACCCTGGGGTAAACCACCGGCAGAAGTCACACGAAAATATTATATTCTACTGACTGCTGCAGCGTGATGACAGTACGAGGTTTAAAGAAAAACAATTGAATGCAATCAAAACCTTTGAACGCTGCGAAACCCCGCGCAAAGGCTGCGCGATAGGACGACGACGATTTCGTTTTAGATCCGCACCGGCACGCCATTTTATAATATTTGTGCAGTAACTTTTAAATTGTCTGTTCTATTACAATATTGTTTGATTAATTAACTGCACTGGCAATACATATTAGTTTTTAAATATATTTATTTGAAATCGTTTGACTAGAACCGAGTACAATGAAAAAATAACGCACGACCAATAAGTGTGTGTGTGATTTTAATGTGCATTATATACGATTGTATGGGTATAATAGTGGCACCTGACATTTAAATAAGATAAGTAGGAAACCCAAACGGATCGCGAATCACATTTATAGCCATTAGAAAATTTTTCAAATTTTGTAAAATATTTTTCAGTTAGAAATTCATCAAAGTTTTTTCTTTTCATAGCTAACATTGGAAATTTTAATAGAAGGTTTCCTACAAGTTTTACTACCTCTATCAAAAATAAAAAGTTAACCGAAAATAGTTACGCTATTCATAGCTATGAGATAGTTTCGATTTTTATAAAAAATTTTTACTATTAAATTTGATTATTTATACCAGTATGCTGCTATAGAGTATATACGCTGACACAATGTCTCCGTTCAGAATCGTTTTTCGTATACAATGTTTTATCAATGAATTCAAATATAACACATCCATTACAACGACATGGTTGACAACTACTAAACAGCAGAGCGGTACCCACTGATCCTTCTTTTTGGATTCTGAGCGAAGCGATCAGAATCGTTTTTCTTATACAATGATATTATATCATTTAATTCAAATTTAACACCATCCATTACAGTGACCCACTTGTAACCTACTGTATAGCAGAGCGACATCCACTTACCCACCTTTTTTTTGTTTGAATATAGGTACACAAAATAATTTACTGGAATGTGTCGTGAATGGCAAAATTATAATAGTTTGAACGACTTATATAAATACAAAATATATGTTAACTTTAGTCTGTAGAATTAAAATATTTCTTGTTGTTATTCAACTAACACGACTACTAGAATACATGCATTTTGGGTCACTGAATATGTAAATGGGCCGCTTATAGAAGTGCAAATCTCGATGGGCCGATACATACCAATCCGGCCCTGGTAGCCATCTTAAAATGCAACCAATAATACTTCAAGCACATACTATAATAGTATGTATCAGTGATAGTATTGATAATAAAATAAATCCTATTAACTTTTTCGTACTAGAATAATAAACGTATAATGTATAATAGTAAGAATAATACACGTAAGATATACACGTTTGATTAATATGTTGGGTATTACGCATATTTGTGTACGACAAATTGTTTTTATGACAAGTTTAATTGATTGTTTTTATTTTATGTCATATTCTGAAAACATAATAAATTATTGTGACAAAGCTGATATTCAAGGATGTAATGTTTATAAAATTGAGTTACGTCGAAATTAACATAATCATTGACCTACGATGTGTTTTAAAACTATTACCGATTAAAAATAAATTATATAATATTACGCATTTTTCTAAACATCTTGATCACCAAGTACCTACATTTTAATATTGCTGCATCCAACATCGTCGGCATACACAATGTAAATGATCAAAGTAATAATATTGTAATATTATGCATTTATGCTGCACCTCCATACTTGAGACTATTATTATTAAATAATAATATTAATAATTATTAATTATCAAAAATCTGCAAATATTTACAGACCTAGAATATATATAGATATATTATATACATAAAATAGAAAACAATTATGGATACCTACTACCTATGTGTTATTTTGTATAAATATAAAAAATAGAAATATTTTAAAGCAAAATACCTACTTTTAAAATTATTTGAAGGAATTGGTTAGAAGTGTAAGTTAAACAATACGATAAACAATTATTTCTCGTACAGTTTCACTACAAAATATCCTAACACTCCATTTAATTTTCGATTACCTACTACGATAATAAACTATTGTTTCAAAGTTAAAATTGAATCATAAATAATTTTGAGCATAAACAGAACTTTTAAATTACTATAAAAGTTTTAAAAAAAAAAGGCAGCCTATGTAACAATTTGACATTATAACTAACCAATTATAATTTAATTAGATTATCTACTCTATGTTCAAACAGAATCTAAAACTAATTCCTAATAACTATTTTATAATAATTCTTTTTACAAAGTCTTAAGCCATCAAATTGCAAATATTCGACAAAAAATATGATGAATCTAAATTAAACTGGACATATAGTAACAGTTAGTATATAGGACATAGGGTTATAGTCTTATTTTAAACTATAAGGTGGAGAAATAATATTGGAAATCCACTAAACCTAAATACTATATATTTTTATACGCATGCTGGTCAACCTGTTGGTTATTACAAAATAATGTATATATAAATAGGCAATAGGCGAGTGCAGACTTTTGTCACAGAGTATGCAGCCAATCAAATATGTTCCCTAAAAGGGATAAACTATAAATTAATAATCTTATAATATTATTAAGATACATTTAGCATTTTAGCATTATCCAGAGGACACCACGAGGAGACGATTCTTATTATCCTCCATTATAATATTATATAGGTAAAAATTATCGGACCGAGCTTACAATCGACCTTTTATATTATCGATATGTAACCTATATGGACCGAGTTGACAACAAAAAAGGTAATCGCGTCCCGCGGTCCCAGTTTATATACCCCCTTCCTCCCCCCACAATAAAAATAAATAAATATAAATTACCCTAAATAAGTGTTCATACTATATAGTGCCTCTGAAATATTTATGATTATAATTTTTGTATTACTAATTTTTATTAGAAATATTATATAGGGTTTTCGATAAATTTTTTAAAAAATTAAAACATTTTTATGAAGACGTGTTTACTGAAAAATATATGATTTCATGACTCGCGTCACCCATAGTTAAGACGTAATTAATATCGATAGTGCCTATACATATTTTTATTTTTATAAAAATAGCTTGTTATTTTGCGACTTCTGTCTAAATAAAGTGTCTGCTCCCAGCCCGCTGGATATGCTAGCACATTGTATACCGTGCACATATCCCTTACGAAGGCCTCTGTAATACTAATAAATAATAATATATAAAACAATATTGTTGACTATATAATTATTATCATGCGCACGGCCGTTATGACGTGTACCTACGTCGGTATTATAGTATTTTTTTTTTGGACGGCGTGGCGGATGGAGGGCGTAGGTATACCTACACATAATATTGCGTGATAACGCGATTTCGTTTGATTGATAAGGGGGATCGCCGTGGCGGGAAAAAGGTCAGCCTGCGTGGATAGTAGTTATATTATATTATATTATGCCTATAATACGCACCGCGCAAACCCCCGGGGCGCCCCCCATCGCTGCCAAAGTAGGGGGAGGCACGCCGCTCGAGCGTCTGCGGTCGCATATAAATACAACGGCGGTCGGCGGTACCGACGAAAAACGTGGACATCATCCTACAAGGAACGGTGCGAATCGTGTTCAACAGCGAAAGTATCCAAGCACAATATCTACGCGTCTCAACGACCAAGAGGAACGATATATCTCCGCTCCGTACGAAGCATTGTAATAATAATAATATTATTATTATTATTTGAAATCATCATCGTCAGTCACACTCGAGAAGCCATCATGAAATTGGTACGTACCTGTTTAGCCGCTGTCGTGTGTGCCAGTTCCGATATGCTATATTGTTATCGTTTATCATATGTATTATTATAGTAGTGACATAACAGACGCGAGAGCTACTATGCTCGACACAGAGGTCTGTGAGGTGTTGTGTTGTATTCGTCGTTCTAATTATTATTCCAATAGCATCAAGCCAATTTCGTTATATCTGCAAAAGGGTTATTCGTCCCGTCGTCCGGTCTTGGAAAATATGGGTTTTCTTTTTTAAAATACCAATCGTGCACACCCCAAAATCCGTTTCGATAAGTTGTTTAGGCTCGTTTCGGTGCAAAGAATCTACATTTTAGACACTATACCCGTTTATTAACTTCGAATAATATTATAGATGTATATCTGTATGCACAACGTACGATAGTTATATTTTAATTTGAATATTAACTTTTAAACAAACACGAACGAACACAAAGTATTCGAACAATTGAATATTATTTGATATGTGATTAAAATATTAGTCTTATGATTTAAAATAGTCATACATTTCATACTGTATAGTCGTTGCTGATCACTAATGGCCACAGATAGAAACCTATGTCTCTGCTTTCGTTTTAGTTTTAGCTTTTATTGATAGGTCATTTTAATCATAAGTGTTAATCATTATTAAAGGTTTTTTACTACACTCAAACATTATTTCCACTCTAATATTTTATTTTTATTTTTACTTATCAAAAGTACAAAAGTTACATTTTTATATTAACAACTAAAATAAGATTTACGTATATCTATGATTCTAGCATATCTGCAGACTTCAGCTTTTAACGTATTCCCAAACATTGATAATTATCACTTTTTGTGTAGCTACTATATTTGTACAAGTTATAATTAATACAAAATATAAATAATATAATATGTATAACATTAACAATAGTTTGGTTATAATTGTTTATATTACAAGCTGTAATTCTTAAAAAAAAATATTTTACTTCCTCATTTGTGTACAAACTCAATTATAATAATTAAATTCAGTCTTATAATAATACATTAATTTATGTATGAATTAATTTTTTAGACAATCGCAGTAGTAAGCTGTATGTTGGTCGGTCTAGTCAGCTGTCAACAGTTTCAACCCACAACTCCTATCCCCATCGTCCGATATGAAAACGATGGAGTGAATTTTGATGGATCTTATAAATGGGCGTAAGTATATTTAATATATAAAACGAAAAGAGTTTATTTTTCTTAAGTTCTTTAATATTAAACACAACTAATATTTTTCTCGCAAACCCTCGATTGAAGGTTATTAATTGTCATTAATTGTTGACTAGTATATTTGGATGCACACAATTTGTGTTTAGTTTTTATCACTCTCTTTTCAAATATTTATTATATTCTACAACTTGATGTTTGAAACTATAAAAGTGAACAAAAAATTGATTACAAATTTGAATTTAATTTTCACAAACATTTAGTCATTATAGGTTATATACTTATATACCATTTTATTAGTATAACTGAAAGCTCGAATTTATTTCTGTGTTTCCGTAAGTAATTTCTCGTATTTCTGAAGTTTATTGAGCTGCATAAGACATATTTCAGAAATCATCTTTCTGCCAATAAAGATAAAAACACAAAATCCTGTGAAAAATGCGTCATGGCATGCTGTATTACACGTAGTAAATATTATAGTATCGCTTTATGGCATTAATATTCTGTTATGTCATATCCCATACGAGGCCTATAAAAATGATACGTTTTGTTGGCAGCGAAACCCAAACGTATTCATATACCCATAGTAGGTACTTAAAAACACTAATAAAATAAAAATACGAATGAAACTTCAAACTGGTATTGCACTTATGATTTCCATAATATTATACTCGGCAAACTACTCCTTGACCTAATGTGCCGTTAACGACTACTTGCGGCCTCTGACCCGGTAGGATGATCGCCGCCACCGTCCCTAACATTTCAACAAGGGAGACGCGCGATGACATAACTACGACTGCATAATACAACATAGTTATATGTTATGCGAACACGACGACGACGTTATTCATTATCAATAATCTCACATTGAAAGTCATCGTTGCTAACAACGACTTGCGCTAGCAGGCTGTCGTCGTAACTACCGCACGCACGCAGTAATTATTATTTTTGTCTGTCGTAGCCCGCAACAACTTAAAAAATAAATTGTCTGACAACTATAATTTAATCGATGGACAGGGAATGCGTAAAAACAATGGCAATACAAGACGTAATTGTCGGGTAGGTACCTACGTTAAACACCCGTTTGCCCGGCGATGATATAACTGGCACACGTTGAACACGACCGTCGCGGCCTGGTGTCAACGGTCAACTTATCTGGGACATGGCGTTCCTCGTCGGTTGGTCGGATGCTGCCTTTTACTGTCAATCGGTAGTCGTTCTGTGTATTTTTATCTTTTCCTTTTCGCTATTGGCTCACATTAAAACGATTTATCGTATCGTGTCTGTTCGTCACGTCCTTCGCACACGTGCCATAATAATACTATAGGCACACTGTTTCGATATCCTTGAACGCCGCGTCGGCCTTGATCCTTCGCTATAATCCCAACAAAGTCTTCCTGAACATGTATGCGTGTACGTGCGTTCGTTTATCGCAATTATAGGGGACGAGACAATTATTTAAAATTCGAAAATAATATAATCCGTCTATTTGATGGTAAATCGAAATTTCCAATTAGGTATTATTATGCATTGATACTATATTAATACATTTTACCTACGTATATAGTTTCAACATGTTGACAAAGTAAAATAAACTTTATTAAAATAATATAATTATCTTAATAACATTTTATTTATCAAATTAAATTCGTATGTTAATATAAATATATATATTATATTTTAATTGGGTGACAAAATTGAGAATACTAATGCTCATATCATTGTGTGTTGCCCTATCATAAATCTTAAGTTTTATATTGTTACTGCAGTTATGCAGTTAGTAGTAAGTTTTAAGTTTTTAATTAAAAAATGATAGTCGTTAGCTTAACGATATGTATTACAGTAAAAATAGTAAAATACAATAATATCTGAATTCTAAACGAATGGCCGGCGCATTGAATAGGCAATTTAAGGCCACCGGTGTACACGAAATATAATGCTTTTTACGTTATTCTTATAACGATTCAATTTTTAATACTTGAATATCTTTGCAACTATGGTTATTTTGTAGTTACAGTAGGCACATTTTACCGCATGTGTGTATGTTTTTTAATAAAATCTTAAAACTTGAAATCATTATTTATTTAAATATTATAGAAATAATTTGTAATTTATAATTTTTTTTTTTTTTTTTATTGGGTAACCCGCGGCAACATAGGCCATTGGGTGTGGGGAGGGCACTGTAGGTTTTATATTGGGTAGGTTGATAGGTTGGGTAGGTTGGTACACGTGTGTTGTGTTTGGCAGAATTTCTAATGGGGCACCCGTAGGTTTCTGCCGTGCCCCGGGGTGGGGGGATGGCGGCACTTGTTCTCCGGACACCGTGACTTGCACGGAGAAAAATGCCGCCCAGTGGTCGAGGATCGAACTCGGACCGGCTGTGCCGAATCCGTCGCGTTAGACCGCTCGGCCACCTCGTCCCCCCTTATAATTATTATTATATTAACTAACATTATATACCTCACTATTATTACATATCATATTATTATTTATTATCATTAGTTATTTAAATTATTTTTTGACGACCATAAATTATATAGAATTGATAGAACATTATCTGATAAATCAGATGTTTTTCTAGTACGATGATCATCGCATAGACAAATTATTTAAACACGGTCCCTTTTAAATTATTATCGATATTAACATACTAGGTACAATTCAGTTATATTATTCGAAACAAAAAACTTAACTATGTAATATTGTTTAAACTATTCTTGTTGCACTTTAGTTGTTAAAATAGTTATTTAATCCTATTTATTTTAACTTTTTAGAAATCATCAACATAATGAATTAAAATTAATAAGCTGGTATAATTATAATAGTCGTCTGAAATTAGTTATAAACTTCATTATTTTTCGACCAATTTTCTAGCACTAGTAAACTAAAATGATTCATTTAAAATATTCGTACTTAATTGCAATTTATAGTTCGATAGTTTTGAAAAATCTATTAATAAATCTCAATTTAGTAGTGTACAATTTTTATAAACTGGAATGTCATTTCAGTGTAGGCGCTGATACATGAAGTCTTTGAAATACCCTATTATGGATATACTTGCAGTGCATATAATTACTATTTTTTTTAAATTCTTTTGCAGACAAACTAGTACAATATATTATGTTACATAACATAAAATATGTGTTGAGAAATTAAATGTGACATTATTATTGGAGTTCGTGTTTCTACTTTATACATACTTCTAATAATAGTAAAACGCAAAATACTGGTTAACTGAAGTACGGAAATATAATATCATACAAATAATTAATTAATCAACGTGTCCTTATATTAATATTATTTATATTAATTTTAAACATATTGAATTATATTGTTTAATTTAAATATATTTCAATGTTTTCGTTAAATTTAATTAAAAGATAAAAACTAACACTTCTATAGTTTTAACAACAATGCCAAACGTAAATTCGAGTGTAGATTTATCGCAGAGGTGTATTTATCAAAATTATTATTCAATAATTACCTTTTTGTATGAATAATTATAATATTCATATGAACAAACTTGGAGCACGGTAAATTATTTCTTCACCTCACAATCTAACTTATCTAACATCCATCGTAGATTTTGAATAATTGTTATAAAAAAAAAATTCATTTTTAATAAATTCTTCATATTAATCATATTCTAGTCGTCGTTCAGCGTTTGTTTTTATAACTACTGGTTGAGATAAATAAGTTTAATGCAACCAACACATTTTCTTTCGCTGGTAATAAACTCGACTATTAACTTTGAATCGTTTTATGTTATTAGCTGATGTAGCTAGTCAATAATGACTACTGATTTTATTAAGCCTATTAAAAATACTTTTATATTTATTGTATTCGAATAGTAACCACATATATCTTAACATAACAAATATTTATAAAGTAATGGGTTCTGAGAGAAACCCTGTATTCTACTTAGGAACCTTTATTCTATATTAATACGTTATTTATTTAAGTACAATATTATTTGTCGTCCACAGATATTTCTTGTCTCGTGTAACATTGTACCGTGGAACTGTTATTTACCCGGAGCTATCTTATTAAGAAATAATGTACTTGATCGTAGTAAGTCATTAATACTGCACACTTTGATGACAGCCGGGAATTCCGAGAATCTTGTATTCTTTAACCGCTTGAATGACGTAATTTTAATTCAATATTTTATTATTTTTGCATTAAAAAAAAACAAAACGAAAACGAATCCATAATATATGTTTACGTTTCATTATTATTTTTTTTCTTTTGCAACGAGTGGTTTGCTATAAAAAAACACAACAATCGAAATTGCATAAACACAATTATTCTCTGTAGAACATCTGACCACAATAACTGAAACTCGTCCGGATAATAATCGTTTAGATCTCCTATATATTATAATGATAAGCCGAGACGCGTCGGACGACGATGGTTTGGGTTTTGTGCTCAATCATGGGTTATAATAATCTTACTTAACTCTGTCACGTTACACAATTACATAAAGCGAAAGAAGTGTATGGATAACAATAATAACAACAACGACAGCAATAATAATAGAATATATATTTGTTGTATATAATGTATGTATGTATGCATGTATATATGTATGTTTGCAAAAAGTATAATATTACGAGGACGAGAAAGTCTTCGGGGTTTGACCCGAAGCCGTTTGACCCAATCGCCGCAGTCAGTCCGTCAATTGGATGACCCACCCGGCAGTTCGTCATCTGCTCGCGCACACGTTTCTTCGGGCAGCGCCGTCGGTGCACCAATTTGCAAATGATTCGGATCGTGAATCAGACACACCTCCTTGGGTGATAGCTTATCACGAATATTCGTGGATCCGTTACCCGATAGGGCCGCGGCCGGGTCACATGGACGGTGTGGCAACCAGCAAGGCCTAACCGATTCTCCCAATGATCCGACGACCGTGAAACTGTATGGGAATTGCGCGTTAGGTATATCACGGTTACCACGAGATGCGTTTAGGTACCGCTATTAAACGATGGGAATTAATGAGACGTCATTCGAAATACATTAGTGCCAGAGAACTTAATCAAGTGCCTACTCAAACCACTAATCGATATTCGAATATTTTTTATTTAAAACAACGTCTTCACTTGACCATGATACCATATTGCACGATATTCATTGGAACTTGTAGGTTTCACAAAATTAAATTAATAATTTAAAATCATATGTTATGATCGTAAATCCGTTTAACCTAATACTCCACCTGCTACAAACTAATAATAATTTTATGATATTTATTAAATCGTTTGGTAAATGTATTTAAAAAATATATATATTATATCACATGGACTGTATGCAACTATAATATCTGGCCATATATAGAATAATAATACTAACTTATAGTCATACCGTTGCATCAGTATCTTCAAAATACGATTCGTATGATTTCAAATAACACTAAAATTACTAATTTTCTTGATTAAAAATACGAACTTTTACAATATTATATACTATTTTCAATTCAATAATTGGATTTGTCTAGGGAACAATTATTTGTCGACTGGGAAGTGAGTGTTACGTATTAAACTCGAGGCGTGTCATTGTATCTCACGGGAGATTGCACTAATCATCGTATTGCATACAAATGGGTTTAATTTCGTTGACCTCAAAAACTCGGCCAGCGCTTTTTGGCGTATAGTCTCTTTAAGTAGATGCTTTCGTTGATTCGGCCACCCACTTTGATTGAGGCCATTGTTATTGTAACAATGATGTAACAAAACACCGGTAAACGATAACGAATATATCCAGAACATAAAACGTAATAACATACCTCCGGAAATTATACTCTCGCTTATGAATGTATTAAAAACATTCCAGTTGCATCAATGTGTGTTGAACCGTAGTTCAACTCAAGGTTGTACAACGTTTCTGAATGAAGTATCGTAAATATAAGTGTTTAAATATGATAAGATAGATATAATAATTTGAATAATATGAGTCTGTAAAATGCAACAATATGATCTTCACATTTCCGAAAATGGACTGAAAGATACTTGAATTAATAATATATCATTCACTACACAATACAGAACTAATCGACGCATAATATTATACCTACAGTTAGTTTGACAATAAATTATGAATCATAACAGCATATGAGAAATAAGTTGCGTATTGAAATATACTTTAAACATACTTATTTTATTTCATATTTTTAACTAAATATAGGTATATAAAAAAAATTTGATTTCATTCTTATTGTTCTTTTCGGCGCAAAATACTCGATTGATGATCAATATTCCTTTACATAAATAGTGCTTAAAAGATTTAATAATGTGTATAATAATTTTCCCTTTTTATTTGTGATATCTTATATAAAAATTATCAATCCAAAATAACATTGCTTCATTTGTTTTGATAATTGGTTGAAAATCGTATTTACAAGTAAAAATGATCAAACAAAATGTTTGGTGTTAGGTTACATATTTATATAGGTAGTAGGCAGTAGAACTTGGACACCTTGGAACCAGGTATAATGAATTTAACGAAATAACCAGTCAGTTCGTGGACAGTTTCCCTTAGGGCTTGTCTTCAATTTTGACGACCTTGTCTATATTTAGTCATGGTTATGATGTCACTTGTTGCTGTATTCATCATCTCTGATAAACTGTTTAAGATAACACTACAATTAAATTATATTTCACAGTCTGTTATTCTGGGAAAACATTCGTTTTTAAGTTATCCAAGAGCAAGTAATAAGTAACCTATTATTTAGTCTATTATTTGGTCCATGATTTTATTTTATTGGTATATACGGAAAGAGTATTATAGAGCATATTAGTAAAAAAAAATTATCAACAAGATACCAACGATGCATTTCCAACTATTTACAGTTAAACCACTCAATCTTAGCCACAATTTTATTTTTTATCGCGGTACACGCGGAAAGTGTATGGAGCATGTTGTCCAATGTTATAAACAAAAAAATTTATATCATCAACAGATACGAAACCGGCAATGGCATCCAAGCCCAAGAGAGCGGTTCCGTGCAACCGGCACAAAATCCCAACGAATCAGTGCTGAACGTCGAGGGTGGCTACTCTTACACAGCTCCAGACGGTACACCAATCAGCGTCAAATACGTCGCTGGTCCCCAGGGATTCGTTCCGGTCGGCGACCACCTGCCCACACCACCACCATTACCGCCAGCAATCGCCAAGTTGCTCCAATTCCTCGCCACTCAGCCGTCCACACCGGAACCAGATTACAACAAAATTAAGTAATAACGTCCGACACAGCTCAAACGTCATTCCCCCAACATGTATACCGCGTGCTTACGAGCAATCGTCCACTTGTCGATTCGTCGTATCATCCGCTTATACTTAAGTTGCATATATATGTTAATCTGTATAACTATACTGTCATTATTTATTTTCACTTTCATTTAAATTCATTTTTTTTTTTTTACTTTTATTTGTTATTTGTTATTTACCCTTCTTTATACAACGGGAGTATGCCATGTATTTTGTGCATATAATATTGCGTTCGATTCTAATTACATATTATTAATTAGATATTGATTTTTGTAATAAAATTGTACTTATATTACACATATCGTGTTATTTTTTGCTGAAATAATAGTGATTACAGTATCTGACGATATTATTTTCATGACAAGTTTTTATTACCTAAGGTCCATTCAATTTCTTTTTCTCAATGCCTTGACGTAAGCTACAATACAATTTTACTATATCACATAATTTTTATTAAATACCAATCTGTATAGTTTTTGTGGTATTTTATTATTTAAAACAATAAATCGATCACATTAATCTTTATATAATATATTTATACGATGTACCTATACAGTCTTATGATTAGAGAATTTGTTTAGAATGTTTAGAAAATTGACAAAAGAAATTTAGTGTCTTACATCAACAAAATCAATAATTAATAAAGTAATAACCATCATGTATGATAGTTTTTATATTATCGCCACTACCTAGTCACTACACGCCAGTTTATTAATATTTGTCTAGAAACTAAGTTAATATGATGGTATAAAGAAATGACACCTTGAATACGTCCAAAATTCAATATTTCAAATCATTGACCTATACTTATTATCTGAATTGAAATAAAAATAATTTTGAATTCAATTTTATTATTTTAATAAAATAATAAATGATAATGTATTGGGCCGGTATTCATCAATGTGAATTAATATTTAAAGTCACATATATTTATAAAATTAAAAACGAATTGTTTTAAATATTTATATTGTAAATAATTTAATATTTACTAAAAAATAATATTGATCCAATTTCTAAAAAATATTTGACTTAAAGTTTAAAATTACGAATATGAAAATGAAAAAAAAACTAGATAAGGTAACTAGGTCTGCTATATAGTAGATTCTGAGTGAGTATCGTCATTGAGTTCACGGTTATGGATGTGTTGAATTTGAATTCAGTGATACCTACATCATTTTGAATTACAACAAAAAACAAAATCGATTTTGTCAAATGCGCGGTGTTGCGTATAAATATTCCTTATATTACAGAATTTTTTTTTGCTTTTCCTGATTACTTAAAAAAATTTTGAGAATTTTTTTAATTTAGTACTCCCCAAAGTATCAAATTCAAAGTTTCAAAGGTGAAAATAGAAGCTATTATTACTGCTCGTATAAAGGTAACGTGCAATACAAAAAAAAACATAGGTACTTCATTGCAGTAAATCAAAATTACATTCATCGAACCGTTAAGAATCTAAAATATTATGCTTGTTACCAGTTAATAAACGGACAATTTATCTCTAGTAAATATAATATTATTATCCTGTGAGTATAACTATGTAAACATAAATTGGAAAGCTTTCATCAACCGTCGTAATATGATATATATTATGAAGTTTACCGTTAAAAAATTATTTAGCAACATCAACAGTTAAATTTACGAAAAATGTATAAACTCAAAATTCTTGTTCCATTGTAGGCTCAAAAAATTTCAAGAAGTGAAAATCTCTGTAGGTACTACTGTAACTTACAGTGTTTAAGGATTTCTGCAAACTGTTAGTTTCGTTAATTTCAAAAAACAGAACCTCAGTTACCATCATAGACTCTAGACATTAATAATAATATGGACAGACATTTTACGCTGGTGTACGACAATAAATTTAATTTTAAATTGTTCCCAGATCGAAAATATGTGTTATGTCAATAAACCAGTCATACTGCTATTTATAAAATAATTTATCACGATGGTCATAACTCCCACTATATTTTATATTATAATAAACCTTCTCTCTGCTTTCATGGAAACATCATTATTATTATCATTATTATTAGTTTGATAACTATTTTTTTTATTATTTATTGCAATTCAGTTGTACTAGATCAAATATCGATCAACTTTTATTTTTAGCATGCCTATTGCCAATATTATTGCATGCATTATTAAAAAAATTATATAAAAAATTAAAATTATATTATATCTTAACCAATATAATTATATAAATAGATAAGTACTCAAAATAGTTAGCACTGTCAGTATAGAAGGATTATATAGCTATTATATAATCTTTCCCATGACTCTATAGTCTAGAGGCTTTTAATATAAATCACTATACTTTACATGATTTAAGTAGATATCGATTTACTATTTAAACGATTTCATACTCTAGACGTTACATTGTACATGCATACTGAAATAATTGATATTCGAAAGTTGCTTAATTATGTATACGATGAATAATGTTCGATAATTGAAAATGTAACAAAAGTTCATTGTAAATAAATAATTACGATTTAGGTACTAAAATAAAATGTACAAATAAAAAGTCAATTTTATGGAAAAATATCATGAGTCAAATTTACCTTATTATATTAATGTTTTAATCATAGGTAGGTAATAAAAAAAGACAAATAAATAGTGTTATACAATGTAGGTATCCGTATTTTTTTATTCTAATGATGTACAATATTCATAATATAGGTCCTCCTTAGCTTTGTTATCACAAAAAAGTTTATTATTAATTTTCTATTTATATTATAATAATAAACTAATTAAAATATTGACGAAGGTGTATATTGATTTACATATTTTAAATAGAAATTGTTTTATTATATATTATCATTGTTTGATAGTCGAGTGGGTTTATTTTATAATAAACAATATATACCTATATGCATAAATTTAAATCAAAAACTAGATTGCTGATACGAACATTTAGAAAAATATTATTGAAAGAAAAATGTATAAGTACAAGATGTTTTTTAAAGATGGTCCATCCTTGACGTTTATCAAAATGTTTGTCCTTCGCGATCCGATAAGAATGTGAATTAAATATGCGTCTCCGTCTACCTCTATATTAGCTACATTATAGTACCATCTATTTTAACAATTCATCATTTACCAGGGAAAACTGCATTCTGAAGTCAAGACCAAGCGGTCGTGTTTGATTATCAAAACGCTTTAATGGTATATAATCTATTCGTTATTATTTGTATATACACAAGTTATTTTATTAGTTAGTTATTTTATTATTATATAACTGCCGTAAAGTCTACGAAGACCCAAACATTTTACGAAATTCACTTTATTTAATATACGTTTGATATATCGCCTCGGGATGTAGCATCCGATGCCTTGTTTTTATTTTATTTTTTTGCAAAACCGCACATGATTTTGTACGGTTCCATTTTCAAGAACCATTAGGTGCCTACCTACCTGCTTTATTTCCAATACCTCAGGGAACAGCATTAAATTACTGGCGTTATTTTTTTAACCGATTAACCTTAAAATGTTCAGTATGATAATTATTAATATTATAGTCATTACATTGGCTTTGGGGAGTCGCCACATAATATTATACATAAATTGTAGACTTATAAATCGCTGCTACTAAAATCTCTACTAAAATGGAATTAATTTCAAGAACGTTTAGTTGATGCGCTTAAATTAAAATAATTCAGAAATGTGGAAGTCATCAATCATCTATAATACTGTATAATATATAACTACATAGGCACACAATAATATATCAAAACACTTTTTCTTCGTAAGTATTTTTTCTGTGCGATCAATTTAATAATACAGTATCGAGTGTGTTATTATAAAACAAAAATTCTCAGACGAGACACAATTATTACTACCAATGCATTGCTTCATAGTGTACGTTTTTTTTCTAATGAATTTTCCTTAAATATATGTAACCAACACACATTTTAAAATGTACTTATCAATTATCATACTTATCTAAATCTAATTGCCATTCAGATATTTTTGTTTTTTCAAACAGAAGTAGTTCCGTATCTTTTAATGCGTCATGATTAATGGAAATTCTTTGTATATTATGTAGCAGTGAATGCACATATACTAACAAAACATTATCGAGAACAAATCAACCAGATTCGATGTTAACAAACGCCCCTCGGCCCTATACCAATTATTATACTGTAAAAGACTTTTAGAAAATTATTTACTGAGCACCATCGTTTTATTCCAAATATACAATTCATGATTTTTTTTTTTTGATATTATTATATAAATAAAATACAAATCTATAAAGGAGAACAAGTTTTAAGACATTAAGTCTTACAAAATAGACACATTTTAAAAATATATAATATATACTTATATTAGTTTTTATGGTGCGTTCTGTAAAATACAGGATAGGTTAGGTAGGTTCTGTAGGTATTGCATTTTTCTATTTAGTTATAATCTAAGTTATTATTCCTTAATACCTGTAACCTGTGTAATATGTGTGAATTATCTCAAGTGTGTATCGCATATTATACATAGGCATTAATCATCTAGTAATGGTAAATGCACAGCAACAATGAATTATGCATTAAAGATAGCTGTGATTTACGTGGACATATTATAATTCAACTTCCTATCTTGTAGACCAACAGCTCGGAACATTTAAATTTATTACTTAACTCATAAACCACCTTAAAAATAGTCAAAACGATCGTAAGATTTATAGTTATACAAAATGTTCACCGAGTAAACTTACCACAAACACAACTCTTAAGGTTATACGAAATTGACCAATTTCAACATCGTTTTAACGTAATGTATAATAGGAATACTAATAATTTAAGTTTAGATAATTATGCATCATCCTTGTTTCCATTGGCGTGATAAATTTATATAGGAGGGCTAAAGCCTATTATATTTTTGGTACACAACATATATTCTAAAAATGTAACTAAAAAAAATTACTGAATGGGAGGCTAAACAAAATTCCAGGGGGGGGCTATAGCCCCCTTAGACCCCCCCCCCCCAATCTACGCCTGTGCTGATTTCTAATATAACTGTAAGAAGATGGTAAAGTATACTTAACATGAATATATAGGTACTGTTAAAAATAAGGTGCATCAATTTATTTTATTAAAGTTTATTAAAATCGAATATTTTTTCACAAACTATATACCTAAGTATAATACTCAAATAATTTATTGTTGACGATTTGCTTAGAAGTACCTATTCTATTTTTCTAATATTATAATCTTCTAGGAGTTGAATATTTTTTTTAATATCGATCTCCAAAGGTATAATGTATTCATTATTTATAGAATATCAGTTAAAACAAGATAATATTATGTACGTATAACATTTCATCCAAAAATCATAGATTAACATCATGATTATTTTAAATGGCACCGTACTGTCATAGTTATAGTTTAAAAATATTATATTTAGTACCTATTTCTAATAATAAATTCCTAAATTGTAGTCGCCCTTGATTCGTTTGATCGACCCATTAATCTTGGCATCTTAACTCTGTATGGCTAAATTAATACCAATAAAAATTTGTATTTTATTAGAAACGATTACAGTTCACGTTTTCTGTCTACTATATTATGATTATTTAAGTTTAATTTATACCGAATCTTCTACAACGAGACCTTACTATCACAGACGTGTTTATTATGTAACGATCATTGTTAAAAGCAACAGTGATTCCCCTCACTATTCGGATGGCCTACACTGTTACACTTTCCGGTTTGGTTTTATAAACAGTTCAATAATAATAATAATAATAATAATACATTATTACACATTCATTTATCGGAGAGTATATCATCGAGGACTTTCGGACGGAACAATGGTGGATTGCCGGTGAATCATTTATGTTATATAAACCGAATTTTATTATAATAATTACGATTTTATGCATCGTAAATATTATTATTATTATTATTATTATTATGGTCGATGCGACGTTAAAAGGCAGGTCTGCAGATTCGATCTTCGCTTAGCTTTCTTCGACGTCCGTTTATCCTCTCCCAGTGCACTCGTGTTCGCATTATGCACGACAGTCTTATCGCCATTCGGCTTAGTCTCCCACCTGTGCGCCTCTGTCAATCCTCCTTTCCAAATATTGTGAGTAGCCGACGATGATTTATGACATATTCGATTTGAACGGCGGTGGCGGCAAATAAAATAAGAGGAGAAAGGAGCGTGGGACGAGGAAGCATAGCTAATGACTGCGTGCCAAACACCGAGCATAATATTGGTTAAATTAAGTTTTGTGTAGAAGTGCATTGTCTATATATATATATATATACGTATATATATTTCGCGAGGTTTTATAATATATTATCATTACGCACTCATATTGTTCGATAGGTAGGTTATAAAAAAAGAATAAATTGGCTATTAGAAATATTTAAATAGGTATTTTCTTAATACAATATTATAATATGTAACTATTGTTTATTTTTCCACAAAATTGAGCAAAATCCAAACTTCTATTTTTCACGTTACGATTAAAACTTTATTTATACTTTTCGAGTGTATATGAAGCATGAATGAGTTTTGTAATTACATTTGCAGTAATTTTCTGAGCTGAATAAACATTCAATTAATTTACTCGATTAAATAAATAAATAAATATATTGATTTAAATATGTGACTTTGTGTTTCATAATGTTCTCAAGTTAAGAGTGATACTTTATAAATACTAATATTTCAATCATTATTAGTTTATCATATTTATTTAACGAGCGTTTATTTTATTTGCTGATATCGACAACTTATTATTGAACTAAAACAGCGTGTATATTGTGTGTTTTACTATTTTTATGATAATATAATAAAAATCATCATTGTTAACGTGATAAAAGTAAAAAATATTTAATGTTTAAAAGTAATTTGAACTGAATATAATTAAATTTAAAATTAATCAATTGTATAGTGATATTAAAAGATTACTTAAATAAAATAGATAGCCAATTACGTATATTACTTCATAAGACTTATTTAAAAAATAAGTTCATGGAAGCCGTTACTTCAAACTTATGAAGTGTCGATGATAAGTTTGAATACGTTCTAATGACCATCGGTCAGGTAATCGATATACATCAGCATTCAGATTATATTATACAAACGCCTTCTTGTCAAATACAATTAGCTTTTTTAAAACTTTTTGATGTCGTAACAATCGTTTTAGGTTTGTGACACAAAAACATACATTTATTAACACATATTTGCTATAATATGCGTTGGCGAATTGAGATGAAGCTGTTTTTCTCGTATTTCTTGGTGAATATTATACTACAGTAATGATTATGTAGAAGTTTAGTTTTTATACGATTTCATAACTTTCCCTAAAAATATTATGACAAAAAATTGTCGCTTAAATTTAATATGAGTATTTTATTTATATTTACTTATTTTACCAGTTTATTGAAGCATTGATCTAGAAACACGAAAAGTAAAAATTACCACATTTTAGACCCTTCATTTCCGGGATCACCAGGTCGGCATGATTAAACCATTATTATACTTGTAGTAGGTAAGCACTAGGTTTTTACGATCGACGATTATCACAATACTGAATAGACTTCAGTGAATGGCTTGACCTATCTACGTAAACAAATCAAGAAAAGTAAATATCTATTTCGATTTAACGAGTTCGAGACTAGTATAGATTTTTTGGTTAATTCAAATATTTGTACAGATTCCACAACACATGCAATGATTATAAATTGTAACGGTATTGCCATATTAAATTGAAATTTCATTTTTATACGATAAATATTATAATATTGTAATGCATACAAAAAAACAAAAGAATTTATCTTATTTTATTTGACTAAAAGCCAACATATTATTATGAATTTAATACGAAAAAAAGAGAAATTATCCAAACGAGAGAAGATGCATATTTCATCAAATGTAAATGTAAATTATTATATAATAGTTTTTAAATATACGTATTCATAATTCATGTCATTTAAATATTGTACATAAAATTCATTTATGATTTTCGGGTTCATTATTCTAGGATGCTAATATTTAATCCACATAATATATAATAATTCTTGTATAAAGTTGTGTCAAAGTATTTACAAAAAGTCATTATGAATACCATCATTTTGGCACACGAAGTAGTTTTTACAAGACAAATAATAATAATGAAAGTAGTTAAACCGGCAACAGACTACGTTTTCAATTTTACTCATTACTCTTTATATTTCCAAAAATGGAGTTTTGTATGTTATAATACCTACTGAAATTAAACGCCAATACTCGTTAACTATACACTATTATATTAATAGTTATGTGACCAATTTGTATTGTGTTCCTTACGAAACATTCTTAGTAGTATATGAATTTCATATCTCAGAGCATGACAAATCATAAAACTAAATGGACTTTTTCATAATATTTTGTAGTTAGAAGGTATAAGTAGTGCTGTGAGAGTCTGAGAGAAGAGTCAAACTAGATTACTTTTTCATTTGAAATCTTATTATTATTCTTGCTTTTATTATTAATATTATTAATATTATGTTGCAAGGAAAAGTTTGTAATTAAGCTGCTGATAAAAAAATTAATTAATGTAAGGATATATTATAATATATTATATGAGTAAGCCATTTGCGTAGGTGCATAATAATTTTACATACGATTTATATTGATCAATAAAAATGACTACCTATCACGAATTATATAGGTATAGGTTAGGTTAGCAAGCATTATACTCCTGCAGTTAAATTTTAACTGACTATTATAGGAAAACCCATTGTAAATAGCCATCGATAATCTTAACAAAGTACTACGCTTAAAATTATAGTTAAAAAATTTTCACCTCGACAGCAAAGACTACATTATAGTTTATAATATTAAGCGAAAAATAAAATATATTAAGAATGCGAACAGAATAGAAAATACCTCGGCAAAGCATATAGGTGTGGTGTGACTTATATGAGTCGTGATATTAAATTTCAGAAAAATAAATATTATAGCATTCACAAAATATTCTAAACATAGTCTGCTTAAAATAACCTCAGCTGTATAGATATTTCTATAATATTTGATTTTTATCAGTATTAGTTATTCTTTACAGACATAGAAACTTTACTGATAGAATCCAACTTCTATTATAATAGTACATCATGACATATATATATATCTCCTTAATACAAGTATATAATCTGGTATCTAGGAATAGGTGATCTTTATAGGGGTAAATAGTATTTGAAACACTCGCTCAAATCAAAAAAAATTTTTACAGAAAACACAATAAAAAAAAGGTGGATAAGTGGATGTCGCTCTGCTGTACAGTAGGTTACAAGTGGGTCACTGTAATGGATGGTGTTAAATTTGAATTCAATGATATAATATCATTGTATAAGAAAAACGATTCTGAGCGAAAACGGTCAGTCAGCCTATGATATTACCAAGTATATTTGATGATATTATTGTGAATAAAGTAATTTATATATAACCTATTTACGTGGAGCCTTGTTTTAAATTTTAAATCCTTAGCCATAAAAGTTAAACATTTTATACATTTTTAACCACAAAATAATTAATAAATTATAAATTTGATAAATGTTGTCAAAATTTGAACTTTAAATGCTTATAAAAAAAAATTGTGCCTATGTATTTTTAATATTTTTCAACTGCTATTAGAACGATATATCAGGAGCCTTATATTAAATTTTCACGCTTTTTTACCCAACAAATAAAAATTTATTGTTATTTATAGAAAAAAAAAACTAAAAAAATTGAAAACTGACAATGTCCGTAAACAGCTCAAAAAGAGTCAAAATATTTTCAACATTTTATGGTGTATAGAAAATGCTAATATGAACATTCAGTGAAATTTTCAAGTATCTACAGTCATTTGTTTTTTAATTACAATAAAATAAGAAAATTGTTACATGAGAAATCGAGTAAATATCAAATGTTGTAAAAATATAAATTTCAGACGCTCATAAAAATTTAATTTAAGTTTCTTCTAGACATTTTTTTTTTGATAAAGGTAGACAAACTTATGAGTAATCTTATATTACATTTTCAAATCTTAGATTTAAAAAGAAAAATTTTTATGAATTTCAACTCAAAATAATTTGCTATTTTTCGTGATTTTTCCGTATTTTTTCAAGATTTGAACTTTAAACGTGTATAAAAAAAAACTGTGACTAAGGATTTTTAATTTTTTTCATCTGCCTTTGAAACAATAACCTAGGAGCCTTCTATTAAATTTTCAAGCTTTTTTACCCAACAAATAAAATTTTATTGATATTTATAGAAAAAAAATTTAAAAAAACTGAAAACTGACAATGTCCGTAAACAGTTCAAAAAAAGTCAAATTATTTTCAAAATTGTATTGTGTATAGAAAATGCAAATATAAACAACCAGTGAAAATTTCATGCATCTACGGTCATTTGTTTTAGAGTTACACCAATAACCAAAATCGATTTTGTTAAAAATCGATTTTGCGTAAAAATTCCCGTTTTTCCTTAATTTTTCTTTTGTTTTTCACATCGCTTTTGAAAACTACTGGGAAATTAAAATTTTGACCTCCCCAATGCACCAACGATATTCACTTTCCCATCGAACAAGATACTGAAGTCGAAAATCGAAGCATTATTTCGACTACTTATCGTGTACACAGACACAAAAATAAAAAAATAAAAAAAAAAATAAAAAAAAAAATAAAAAAAAAAACACACATCATTGTAAAATCAATACATTCATCGTTTCACTCAGAATCTAAAATTATTAATGAAATTTCAATGTAAATCCTCATTTTACACAGAATCTGGTATTAAGAATGAAATTCTGCTATGTATGAAAATAATCAAATAATTACTTTATATAACTTTAATTTAAATGTATTGAGTATATTATTATATAATTTAAATGTACGCCACAATACAACGTACCTACACATACTCGTATTAAGCAAAACTCAATTGAAAATAGCTTAACATTTTGGACGAGATTATGTTTTTGCATTAACTAGCAAGAAAGCATAAAATCAAAAATCTATTTACTTTAAATTAAAAATTGATTAAAATATATTATATACCAAAGAACAAAATTAGATAATACAAATACGATGGAAATCGAATATAATATTGGTACCAACAATGAAACATATTTTGATGAGATAACTATCTGAAATCATAATAATACATAGGTTACAGCATGGTGAATATAATATTATGGTATGAATTATAATATTACATCATTTTATTTCAGTAGTATTGAATATTATAATATATTTAAATTAATAATGTATTAAAATATATGAATACACCTTTTATAATATTTAAAACATTTAAACGATTAATTTGTTTGACAATTCCGATCAATATATAATTTGAAATAAATTAGAAGAGGGATGTAAAAGTGTAAAAAAATAATGTGCATAGCTAGTACCTAGTACCTATATTTTATTTAAGTGTCTTATTAATAACGATACAGTTAGAGAGAATATATACTACGCATAAACGTTTTTTTCAAGCACTGGGTATATATTCTTTATAAATAAATATATAACCAGCTGATACAATCGTTGGCCATAAAAAAGGAAAACTCTAAAAAAAATTGTGATTGTTCAACTCCTTTTGGGTGTAACTTGCTAAAGTGTTAAGTAAGTACAACTCATCCAACTGCGTCGGATCGCGGACAATGTGCAACAGCATATGAAGTAGGCAATCCACCTGCTATAAGAGTAACTCAGCCACCATGGTAGGCAATGTGCAAAAATTCGATTTGATGAATGCTTCTACCTGGTCTACTATAATAACCAATAGCAAGCAATAATAAATAAATATTAATTTTTACTAATTATTTCTTCTACAATAACCAATAGCAACCATTTATAAACAACAATTGTCATCATAAATATCAAAATTCCTGTTTGAGCACCTCCCCGGGTTCGGCCTACTGGGTTCAATTGTAAATCCAAACCACTCAAGGACCCACTCAAGTACACACAAAAAATGTCATCAAAATCGGTTCAGCTGGTTAGGAGGAGTTTGAATACTTACACACGGACAAAAGAAATACCTAAATACCTATATTAAGATATAATATATATTTATTTTGTCAGTGTGTATGTCACTGAACTCTTCCTAAACTGAGGGACCGATTTTGATGAAACTTTTTGTGTGTGTTTGAGTGGTTCTCGGGATGGTTTAGATTCACAATTATTAGACCCGTTAGGTACTCCAAACAGGGATTTTGAGATTTATGATTTTTGTTTATAAATAGTTGCTATTAGTTACTCGAGCAGATGAGGTAAAAGCATCTATCAAATCGTCACGTTTATGGTTTTGAATAAAGAAATTATATCTTAAAACAAATATGAGAGATGAATGTATATTTATAGTTATTATATAGATACTCAAAAATTGCTTAACCGATTTTGTGAAAATTTCAAATTGTTTTTGGACACATAATGCTATAGGTATCCATAATGCATAATCCATATTACATATTACATAATGCATTATCCAATCTACCAGAAATAAACTGTCCATTTTTGTCGATTTAGTTCGCCAAGCGAAGCAAATTTGCCTGAAAACTGAGGTAGAGGTAGGTACACCAAAATCAAGATACACTTATACAATCTATATTTTGTATTTTTTCATTTTTTCACTGGTGAAATCGGGCTATACAACTAAAATTGCATGTTAGTTCATCCGAAGTTAATGTCCTAAAAAAAACGTTGAGACCGTTTTCAATAAAATGTATATCAATAGATTACTTGAAACTCGGAGGGTGTTTATAGCTTGATTTTTCAACTCCTGTAGGCTATAGATAGCTAAAGGATAGCTAACACATGATTTTTTTTCAGTTGACGAAAAAAGAAAATTTCATTTGTTTATCTAAATGGTTGCAATTGGTTACATTAATATTATAATAAATTAGAAGAAATTACATTTTCCACAAATATATTTACTAAAAATACAAATATTTTGCCTGGACAACGTCGGGCGTGAAAGCTAGTAAATATGTAATTATATTTATCTAGTGTTAGGTAAGACTTAATATTTTGCGAGGGGGGGGGGGGGGGAGGGCTTGCTTCCACCTGTGAAGGAGTGCATTTAGCACTTGCTATATTTTCGAACTTTGTTAAAAAATACTCTCTAGACTTTCCTGATATCTATAAGAAGTAAGAACAATCTCTGAAACTTCCGTCAAAATTAGTTGAGTTGTTTTTTAGTGTAAGTATACTATGTTACAAACACAAGAATATTTAATTTTATTGTACATTAATTGAATAACAAACAATAATATTAATGTAATATAATTTTCTTTGATTACAAAAAACCCCATAGAAACGCATGTTTCGAGTCGGCTAGCCTATATACCATTTATTTTTTATATTTTTTTTTGCAATAGCAGCCACGTATACAAACAAAAAATTATTTGATTTTCGTAAGCCAAAACCTATAGCACTATAGCAAGCCCTCCAAGTCTCAATGATATAAATGTATATAACTTTTATTGAAATCGTTCCAGTAGTTCCTGAGATTAGTACGTTCAAATATACAAATTCTTCTGCTTTATAATATTAAGTAAGTACTAAGTACCTTTAGATTTATTCTCTTTACACTATTATATAGCTTATAAGTCAATAAGTATTAATTATTATCATATTAATAGTACAGATATTATGTAAAGCCTTTATATTTAAAACAAGTTTTTAAATAGGTAGGTATTTTATTATTTAATGTAAATTATCATTTTTTGTTCTATAAGGAAAAATTGGTTATACTGGAAAAAATTACATAAACTATTTCTGTTATCGTTTGTGTGTAGGGTACCTATATGAATAATGAATATATTAGTTTACTTACTATTGATTAACCTTGCAATAATTGATTAATTTAAATTTTTTTATTCGGATTTTTGTTAAAGATATATTTAGGTATAATCATTGTGAAACAACCAGGAAAAATATATTGGTTATACTGGTAGATAAATATAATGATGTATACATAGTTAAGTATATTTTGTAATCAATAATAATATAATGCATACAAATTAACAATTTATTAAAAGAGTGTTACTCGTCCTCTGTAAGCTATTACTTGATTCTCGAGTCACAGTATAAACACTTCACTCTGGTAAATCCAAAACATTCTAACTAAATTAACATTTAAAAGTAGGTAGGTACTATAATATTCTATAACTTAACTCTTATAAATATACTCAAATTATCTCATAGTGAAGATTCACCGCGTATAGTTCTATAGTATGAATATACCGGTAATTTGAATTTTTTTTTTTCGTTTCCCCCTCTATGACAGATTAGATAAAACTCGCGTAGGAATACTGAGAATAGTGTGAATACCAGTCCAAAAATTATTATTATTACATAAATATGCAAATCTGATGAATAACATCACACGGCGATGTGCCCGTGAGCGTGTATAGAGCGAACATAAATTCTGCAGGCAAAGCATGCGTAACAATATGCTACATAATAATAATATCTATAGGACTGTGAGCTTTGGCGGTGTGTTTCGGCAAGAATAAAAGGTTTATAATAATATTTGAAACGGAAAGCCGGCCAAAGCAATTTCGACATGGATGCAAAGAGAACGTAATTTATTAATTTATATATTATAGCTGGTATTCAACCATTGCCGATTTTGTAAAATACAAATAATAGTGATAAATAAAATGTATAATTGTTTCTTCGTCATATTATAGTCATTGCCTTGAGATTTCTCAGACAAAAAAAACCACACAAATCGCTTTCGATGTAAAACTATTTTAACAGTGGTTTATGTTAATGCTGCATAATATTGAGAAACAGCGTCATAACTCATAACCCACCACGATATTCAATAACAAAATTAATAGATTTCAGGATCGAAACGATCGAAGTGCAGTAAATGATTAGGGTACCTACACCTACTCGTTAGTCTTTATTAATACTCATTAAATTGCTTGATTATATTTTTTTTAATAAATAATATGCTCAATCGTGTCCATATGAACGAGTAGTTCGTTACGCAACTTAATGACACGATATAAAATTTATTGAATTGATAAATGCATAAAAGTTTTTGATTTAAGAACACTTTTAAAAAGATCAGTGATATTATAATAAGTTCCAAGTGTCACTGAGCTTTAACACTTATTCGATTTGAATATTATGTTTTATAATTAAATAATATAATTTAAACCTTTTATCATTTCACGTTTATCATAGTTATATCTCAAACCGGTTTTGCATAAACTTAAATAACCAATTATATCTTAATATATACCAAATCAATTGCACATAAATGTCAAAAAATATTAAATAATATTCATCTTAATTACCTATATAATAAACATGGGTATTACGAATAAATCCGATTATGCGATGTTCTTATTCGTAGTACATAAACGGTTTTTCATACCTTCAGTGCTTACACAACTAGTGAATAATTGGCACTATATAGTTATTGTTTTTTTGGTAGGTAGGTACTAATGTACTATGGTACCTATAATACTTATGGTAGGTACTATAAATAATATTATAATGATATGGAAATATCATTTTTTTTTTTTTTTTCAAAAACATATTATTAAAACAATGAATTTTACCTATTTAACTAATTAATTAAATAAATATCACGACGGAAATACATCGCACCACAAGGTAAAATTCTTAACGCTTCATAAACAAACGAGATTCACTATTATATTGACAGTTTTTAACGACTATATTCCTTACAACACAATTTGAAGAATCAAGGTAATCAAATTTCTCACGGCTAACAACTTTTCTACATCATTAACTTGATTTTCCATAAATATTATACATTTATACAGAGCTTTCATTTCATACAAATTTCATTTTTAGAATTTATATTGGAATTTACTTGCTTACTTATTATTCTTGTATTTTATGATAATTTTATACATTTCATAATATTTAATAATTTTCTGAACACTAAATTTAAATTTTCAATAATTTCATACTTTCATTATGTAAATGTTTAGTTTAAAAAAATATATTATTTAAATACATTTCTTTATACGAAGGAATTTTAAATTAAACAATATTTGGTTATTTTGTCCAATATCCAATACATCTATTTTGTTTCAAACCCTTTTTTTTAATCCCAAGCTTAATAATAACATATTATGTTATATGAATACAAATACTCCGCAGTTATGTATTTCATTATTTCAATTTTGAAACAATGACTTATATAATGTGAGTTTATCCTACTCTTTTTGAGCTGAGTATACATTAATTTTGTATATCTTAATATTTATAATATAAAAATAAGCAATTAATTGCTTAAATGTATTATAAAACTTTATTATTATTGTTTTAATTAACAACATAAAGGAAGTAAGTAAACAATACGTCTCTGGGCGTTTGGCATCACATTATAGGACATTGGACGACAATATTCGTTGAAACATCAAAATCAAGACTACGCGTGGAGAATCTATTATCTATTTAAAAACCCAACTTGGATTGTCTTAATGAATTGTGTTTTTAAAAAGTGTTTTCAGGAGTGGACTTATAGCGTTTTCGATTTGACGTACTTTTTGCACTGAGTGCAAAAACGTATTCGATTTGAACAAAATTCAGTGAACTGGTGCAGTATTTTGTATTCAATTTTATTGCAATGACAACATTTGTGTGCACTCAGTGAAAACTTTCTGTACCGCCAGTTTTGTCAGTGCACACTTTTTTTGTCAAATCGAAAACGCTATTACACGACATTACCTAAATATAGGTTAAATACTTAGGTACCTGTTACATATTGTATTAAAAATAATAATAAATTATGAAGGACGGAGGTATACTATAATATGCACGACAACGGTAATATAAGTAAGCCATTACTTTTAATATTATATGATGACATGATGTTACTATATTAGCAAATCTATAATTTAATCGTACATAATATGAATTATGTATAATATTGTATATTTTACATATTCGTATCATTACATTTTAAAATATTTTTTAATTTTAATTATGGTTGTTGTCACTTTTTTTTTAAAAAAAACGCATATAAAAAGTTAGAAGATCGTTCGTTCGGAGCCGTATCTTTATGGACAATTATTATTTTGGGATTGTATTGAAATATATTATGTCGGAAACAAATTTGCTAGGAAGCATAATTTTATGATAAATGAGAGTCACTGAGCAGATACAACTAATACCGGGTAACATAATATATACCTAGGTATTATGTGTTTTCCTATTTCTGTTTAAACTAATAATAAAGTGTCCAATATATTCCTATCATTATATTTAATTTTAATTAGTTGCTAATCTAATAAGCAATATATCATAAATGCCTACAACTATAATTAAAGAAAACTGAAAAGTAATTCAATATCACATATTTATAAAATGTATTATTTTTAATTCAAAATAATAATACTATAATACTATAAATAATAAAAATCTTAATATTATTGTCATATTTATTAATTATTTAGTATTTTTGTAGGAAAAACTTGACACGTTCTACAATACATACTAAAATGTTACTTTTTCTGACTCTAAAGAACTACATATTAGTTATATGCATATAAATAAAACTCTAACCTTCATAGGTGTATCATCTTTTCATCATTGTTGATTTCAATGACACATATTTTAAAAATATTGTTCTAGATAATTAAAACATTTATATATTGCTGCATCTGTGTTAGAAGTGACATAAAATAAAAGTGGAACGATCAAAAATAAAAAAACGATAGGTGTTGACATTAAAAAAGTGGGTAAGTGGATGTTGCTCTGCTGTTCAGTAGGTTACATATTTCTGGCTCTTTTGAAAACTATTGGGAATTTTAAATTTTGACCTCCCCAATGCACCAACAATATTCACTTTCCCATCTAACAAGATAATGAAGTTGAAAATCGAAGCATTATTTCGACTAATATTATCGTGTACACAGACACAAAAAAAAAATAAATAAAAAAAACACACATCATTATAAAATCAATACATTCATCGTTTCACTCAAAATCTAAAATAGTTTTTTTTTTTTATTTATTTTTAAAAGAAATTTACAATCTATACCTTAGGCACAATAAGTAAATGTGAACAGGATATATATAAGGTATCAAAACAATTAATATTAATAATAAAAACAGTTTACAATAAATTATATAGTACATTAAAATCTAAAATAGTAGACCTACTTTATATTTGATTTATAACCTAAGCGTCCTAAGCATAAAAGATGTTCCCAAAATCCAAATTAATATATTTATATAATTTATTATAGAAAATAACCTCTTACCTATAGATATACCTAAAGAAAATTAAGTTGTAGGTTAAAATATAAAATATGTAAGTGAAAAAAAATAATAATCTTTCCGCTGTTTGTGCTTCAAATGTTGACTATTATTTTCAAATGCATCTTACAACACAAAGACTAAGGTTTACTGTTTAAATAAGTACCTTATAAATACCTATTTACTTTTTATAAATGAATTAATGTAAAATATGAATATAAATATCCAATCTAAAATTAACCAAATTGCAAGTTAAATATAATATAAAATGATCTAATACTAATCGAAAATATTTGTGATGGTATCACAGGTACCTACGATTCATTCAATGGAAATGGGTATTGCGAAAATCGCTTTCGCATGTTGTGAAAAAACCACAGTATGCAATAAGATTATCTTTACCTACATTGTGGTTTTGATTACTCGTCTCGTATTACGTTTTTCCGTTAGTATTATACTATTATGATGTTTTACGACTATTGTTCATAATATTTCAAGTATAAATGTATAATCGTTTATATTGTATATACAATATTATAAAACTCTTATTAATAAACAATTTAATTTTTTTTTTTTAACGAAGTACAAAAGTGATTTAACTAAAAATCAATATGGTTTAACTTACATAATATTATGAAAATCAATTTTAAGTAGCAAATATAGCCCTATATTATTCGTTTCCAAAAAAAAAATAATCATGCAATGCATTGTACAATATGCAAAGTGACTGTTCGAAGATTATTAGGATTTTCTATTGCTATATAGCGATACATCTAAGTATATATATTTATAATATATATATCATTGAAGTGTCGACGAGCGATTCAACCGAATTGTTGCAGTCAAAATTCAAATACATATATTTTTTAATCTTCAAGAATGTCACGAAGTTCGTGCAGACACATCCGTTAGTTGCAATAATCTAATCGGCCGCGCGCTTTTAATACCAGCTCGTATTACGAACAAATGGGCGGGCACGTGTTGCGAAAAAAAAGAAAAAAAATTAGAAATGTAAAGCGAAAGCATAATAATTCTATTTCTGACAAACCTCTCAAATGCATATCAAGACGGTATTAAAATAATAATAATAATAATAATGATAATAATGATAATGGTAATAAAAATCCGATCCCGGGGCATATACAATAATAATATTATGTGTAACGACGAATGTGCACCATACCGGCCGTGATGAAGTCACTTTAATTGTCCGTAGCTCAAGCATAATAATGCATATAGTGCTGTAGGCCTTCCTATCTATATAATTCCTTTACAGTATTGTGTTTACATATACTTGTGGTATAATGGCGGCTATTTTAAATTACTCGCATTATCATACGAGCGACTGATTTATGTGTTATTAATTGGACATATTATTATGTATGGAAAATGATTAGCGCATACGACCCTGCTGATCCGGTGGGATGATGTGCATGACCGGGTATGAAGCAAGACGATATATATATATATATTATATTATTTTCTGATTGCATCAGAACGATAGACAGACAGACATACAGACAGACCTTTAGTCATACCTTAGAATGAAAAGATATAAAATATAGAAAATGTACACAGGCGATTACATTATATTATTGTCTATTGACATTATACATACTGTGTCTAAAAATTATTAGTAAATACATAAAAAAAAAAACGTAAAATAATAATTATTTTTGTATTTTCAAGTAAACTGGTGGGTCGTAGGTGCCTTAGTGCTTATACAGTATATTATACAGAGAACATTTTAGCTTTAAATAAGAAATTGTACCTACCTATGTCATATACATTTTTATTATCTAAACAGTATTACTCAATACGCTTTTAACAATACAATTATATTAACTAGGTAGGTAATTAAAAAATAAAAAATCACCGAAATTTAGCTGAGATTACGTGTTAGACCGGTTAGTATATTCCCATTCTCATGATCCAGAGTTCAAACCAATCTGGTATACCTAAATAATATTATATAATAATAAATAAGGTACACTTGAATATTGTAAAAGCGATTAGTGGTGATAGGGTCCAGACCAGGGTAAACGGTAGGTATGTGAAGAACGACTAAAAGAGTGTCATAAGTTTATAAATTGTACATAGTTAATAAACACAAGTACAACAACACAAGTATTATACTATTGTCATAATATTTTATGGAAACGAGAAGCGGACTACATTTATATAAATAACACAAATACAAAATATAATAAAATAATATTGTTCACTTGTTCTCTATTATTATGGTAATAGTTTCAGCTGTAGTAATGACTCACCTTGATAAAATACCTTTATTTGGTTTTTTTATTTTTTATTTTATCCAGTCTTAAATGGAGGAAATCTGCGTTATACAGTTACATAATAGATACAAGATACTTATTATAGTAAATTACTATACTTCCATGTATACCAATAGTTATAAGTACCTAATCTTAATTAAATAGGTAGTTGTCGTCACTTAATGACATTTAAAAGTTTTTTAAAACTAAAACCATCCAAATAAATTTTTAACAGTATTTGGAAATAATTATACAATTTTATGGTTTTTAGTTTTTACTATATGCCGTTTATTACGTCTGATGTATCATATTATATTATTACATGCAATATATTATAATATGATAAATGATTATGAATAATGTTACCTTAAACTTTATGATTCATTATAATTTATAACTAGGTAGTCTGCATGTGTAATAAAACATTATAGTATTGCATTTTATATGTGTAAAGTCTATACTTACTCGTTTTATGTTTCAAAGTAATAATTGATTTTTGTACATTAAATTAAATTATAAGTAAATGTAAGGAATTAAATACCTCACGAAAAAATGCAAATACGTACAAATAATTATAATAATTTATAACCAAGTTATAAAACTATCTTATAAACTATTAGTTTACATAAAAGTTGTCGAAACACACTTATATGAAGGATACAAATTTTCAAATCGCTATTTAATTATAGTTAATAATACTCTACTACCTATATAGTTAAAACATATCGCCGTTACTTGTTAACATTTCTATACTTATTATATACCAATACAGTCATATAAGATACTATATTTTTTATGGTATTACTTAATATAAATCTTGAATAGATGAAAATTATATATTGTAATGGTTTACTATAGGTACGTCTATCATACCTACTATGAACGACAATCTATACATTTGGATTTGAGTATTTAACTATGATAATAATATGTATTATGTAATAGTTAGGTATTAATTTTAAGTACCTACATATAATAATTATTACAAAAACATTTATAACAGCCTCACTCTTTTTATAATAATTATAACATTACAATTTACAGTTTTGTCTTTGTAGATGCAATAACTACATTGAAATCCGCTTATCTGACACGCACAATTGTACATTAACTGTCCTAAACATATTTTACTGAGAAACTGAGTTAAGTCTAATATTTTAATATACCCCAGAGCAATAACATGAGTAAAAAACCCAGGGAACACGCTCCGCTGTATAATTTGTGTCTGCAGTACCTCGTTATTTAGATATTAATTATTTACTTTCATATTTACTGGTGAACCTGGGGACCCCTTTAAGTTTTAAATAAAGTAAACTTTTTATAAACTGTAAAAAAACACTTATTTAGCCTTTACACATTAGGATATAATGGGTCACTATTATAAGTATAATGAAAAAGGTACTGGAGTTATATATACCAGGCCTTAGTAACCAGGGATTCTTGGAGTTGTAATACTCCAATCTAGTGAGTGATTCGTGACTGTTTAAGTACACGTACTTATTAAGATCATAGGGTCATTTCCAGAAATTTAATAAACAGAGATTTATACTACGACCACGTGTACGATTTATTGGTAAATTAATTAAATCCTTAACAGAATCATTACGGTCACATATAATTGAGCTATGAAATCACGAATTGTCAAACAAACGATAACATTAATGATAATACGGTCTATAGGTATATTATATTCATGCATTTCATTAAAATAAATAGGTACCTACGCTCAATACTTTCACGTTAACTAACACGACGCGTGTGAACATTTATGTTAGCACACAGAAAAATTTCATCGTATTATATTCTAGTCGTTAGCAGTTGTTGACATTTTTTCATAAACGCAGTGCATTCTGAATCATAACTTTTATAATCGTATTTGGATAAATATTTGATCTTATCGATTGATAGAATAAATGTGTACATTTACTTGAGCTTTGAACTTATTAACAATAAAAATGACACTTGTGCACTGGAACCACATGTCCGATTGTCAAGTGATTTTGTCCATTTACTAATAATACTCTACATCACCCATACTCGACCATTATTTTACTTGGATCCCATATTACATATTTTAATTATCTAGATTACGCGAGCTACGATTACTATTGTAATTAAGGTCCTAGGGCAACACATAAATATAACATAAAACTTTTAAATATAAATTTACAATTTTATAATATTAAAAATTTATAACATTTTTATGATTCATCGTATAGTTGAATATAATTTAAATAAGTTTGATATTAATTTTGAGTTATTTTTTTGGGCCACATAAAAAAGCTTGGTGGCCATAAATTGCAAAATATTATATAGCTGTTCTGCTTTAAACACAGGTACTTGTAACAGGTACATTCTTAGTTAGCTTCTATATTTTAAAACATTTGGATACACAATTTCATTACAGATATTGCTTCTTTCGAAAACAATTTAGAAAACTTTTTTTCTTTTTACTAGGTTAGGTGATATAAGTATACTATTATTAGAATATTAGTTATCAATTTTCCATTTATCACTCAATCGGAAAACAAATATAACTATTTCAACTATTTCGAATACAATTTTCAACCCTGCCCTCAGACAAAAATTTATAATTTTAAAGTACCTATATACCTACTATCATAATAATATATTCATATGTGTCTGATTTCTAATTGACCTACCTAGTAGGTATATCTAAACATGTAGAGTAGGTGTTTTATTGGTTATCAGTTATGAGTTAAATAATATTTTATAGTGTTACTTTAATAGTACTCTAGTAAGAGACTTAAATAGATTATATTTTTTTCTATAAAATAAAAACATTTCAAGTCATGCACACGATATAACTATAATGGGTTCAAATAAAAGTATTTATTGCATAATTTTACAACAATTCTGCAGAAATATCAATTTTTACCCTGACATTTAGCATAGCAGTTTCAGTGGGTAGAATATTATTTATTGACGCATATTGATGCTAATAGGCCAAGTCTACATAATATTATAAATTATAGTACATTTATTATATTAGATATAAGTTTATAACTAAATGAAACATAAAAATACGATAAATATTAGTTCTATTAATCCAGTGAATGAAAATCCAACGCAGAACCACGATAAGTAACTATAATAGCGCGTTCAATTTAAATATATGACACGAAGTAAATAAGTGTATATTAAATATAAATTGTATATTAAATAAAAAACCTTTCAAAATAACTATTCAAACTGTTTGCAACATTCGTAATATTGGGCTTCTGCATTAAGGAATGACGTTCACATCATTCTGAATGACCTGCCCTGCGGCATCCGACCTGCCATTTACCATTAATAATGATACTGTATTCGATTTGCTGTTCGATCGATTTCTTCTGCATTTTTCCGACAAGGTTTTAGGTCAGCATTTTTTTAAAAATAAAATTTGGGAATTGCATAATATTCGATAAATTTAATATTCTAAGTAGCGAGACATATACGATATAATACGTATATTTTTATTTCAAGTTTTATTTTGGAAATTAAATCGGTAGTAAAGATAGTCGATATTATTTAAATATATCAAGTTTAATTATACGTAATACAAAAATTATAAAGCAACAAAAATCAAAATATCTTTATTTACTTTAATTTATAATAATAAAATTGTCAAGTTTTTCTGTTTGATTATGCGATGATACATAATATAACATATTGACAATCATATTCTATACAAATAATATAGTGTATGTATAATATTACTGGTGTACATATTATGATATAGGTACCTACCTAGTGAAAAATATGAACATCAAATAATAATTCCCAATTCACTTACCAATGTTTATTTATTAATCATGCATTTACATGATCACACGAGTAGAAAGAGGCTTAAGAATACATATGGGGTCAGTATACGCTAAACCTGTATAAGAATATAAAAATCAAATTATGTCATTGCATAATCATTGTATCGGAGATGGACCGATTCAATTGCAATATTGCAAAATATATAACCGAAAACTTGTTATTACTACCTAACGCGAATTCGGTGTGATTAAGATTAATTTAAGGTCTTTCGATGTCTGGAAATTACATAAAAATAAATAAAAATCTATGCAAAGTGAGAAACAAGAGTTAGGTGAACCACTACAGGAATACAGAGAGTACCTATCTGTTTTAAATTTTAAACATCTTCTGAGCTTAATTTACCGAAGAATGGTGAAGGTTTTTTTTTTTATTGATTAAGAAAACGCTTCAACAACAATGGTTATTAGCGTGTGTGATTAAATTTTTTTTAAACAGTATTATTATGAAGATATTTTGCTAAATAAGTTTGTACAAATAAGACATTTTTAAAAAAATTGTTATTTTGTTGTTCGCATCTTCGCCGGGTCCCAGGATTTCGAATAATTGTTCAGGCAGATTTATTTGTTTTTGTTTTGATTTTTTGTTTTATTGTTTTTCTTGTAGGTGAAGGTTTTGTTAATAACGGAGTACCTACTTGTTCAGATTGTTTGTAACAATTATTAATGCTTCACGGTTTTTTGTGAATTTTAAGAAAACAGTAGTTCAACAAATGAATATTATTATGACTTTTAATTTAATAAAAATACAATTCAAATAGAATTAAATAAATATTGAATAAATCTTTTCTTAAACTGGCCATAGCAAAGATGATAAAATATATATATGAAATGTACCAATATAATTTACATAATATTTACCTTTCATCTAGTAATGCTTGGTATTAAAAAATATATTTTACTCATTAGTTATTAAGCAATACAATTATAATTTAAATTACAATACCTATAGATATTTGTTATTCATTATTACTTTCGTAAAAATATATAACATTAAAAACACGTGTTTTAAATAATTAGACGGTTTAATCAAATTTTATAATTATAAAAAATGAAAGAAAAAGTGTAACCTCTGCTCAAATGAATTTATTAGTTATTTATATATTTACTATTTAGTACGTATGCATCAATGTATGTTAGTATATTTATATTCATTTTGTAAATTAACCAATACACACTATTATTCATTGTTGGGGCTGAGAATATATTTTTAAAGCTTACCTAATAAATAAATTGAAACGTACGGATTATTATACGTAGGTATACGTCGGCACGGTTTGTTTTATGATCAGCGATCACAGTTCACAAGACAAGTATAAATAGTACCTATTCTACCTACAGTGTACACGGTGTGAAAACCATACGAATTAAAATTTAAAACCCAAATACATACGTTCACGTCTTCGGCTAATTACATTTATCTAAAAATCATAATGTACAACTGTAGAGGTTACGTTTACGGTATGTTAACATCTCACATCTGTAGTAACTATTGTAAATATCAGTATATATAATATATACTATACCTTATCTGCTTATCGTTACACGTGAAGCAATGGATTCAATGTAAGACGAATACATTTAAAAAAAAAAATAATATTAAATACACAGAAAGGAAAAAACTATTAACGTAACCCAATATGGTTGTACATTTTGATGGTTTACGAAAAAGTCGAAGAATCTGACACTATGATAAATGATCGAATTCTTATGCACTTTGTACGTATACTTGTCTCGGTTTCCGAACCGCTTGATCGTCTACATTATGCTGCAGCGGACAACGATCGGTATACTCACTGTGGTGTTTCACGGGTATGATATAATAATATCGTTATCGTATACTAATATTGTGGACGGACAAAAAAAATTGAGTGAAAACAAAATATGGAAAATAAATGTTGACGCATAGTTTTAGTACAAAAGTACTGACCATCGTATATAATATATTATATTGTACAGTAAAACGCGTCACGGAAAAGAATAAGACCGCGAATATCATATATGGGTAGTGCACTAAAAAAAACCATACTACCATACTTAGTGGACAAAAAAATCGAAAACGGAGAATATAATATTAATATTATATTTATTATACGTCTCCTCGTTGTCCCATATAAAAAAAAATTGTATTGCGTCCTCGCAGATACTTAGGAAATATTATAAAAAAATAAAAATCAGCGTACGGCTTAGCGGGACGTAGGTATACATACACGTATGCACTGTTTCGACCGGCCGGTCGGTTGTGCTGAAGAGCTCTGGATACCGCGACCGTGCAACAGGTATCACCGCCGTCGTCGTGAATATATAACACACCAGAGATGACGACGACGACGACGACGACGAGTAGTAATAGAGTAACTTGTAGTAATAATCGCCGACACGTATGTACGAAAACGGCGGCTGCGCCAAGGAAGAGTCGTCGCCGCCGCCGCTCGACCGGTCATCTCCATCCGTCATACGCGACCAATGGTTATAGGTATGTACCATCATCCACGCCGCCGTCGTGATATAGTTGCGCAACACTTAGCGGCCCACGCTCGGGTTATGATATTTCTTTTTCTTATTCCATTATTATTATTTCATCCTTAAGGTCACCGGGCGGCCCCTCCTCGGCGACGCTTCGGGTTATCGCACGCGCGCGCGTAAAATCCGACACCATCCCGCGCTCGACCTCATGCTCTGCTCCTCATGCAGCTCATCATCCTCCCGCCACCGACCGCGTGAATTCGAAGGGGAAACATATCGCAGTGGTCGTCTCCGTTTTTTGTCTTTCCCCTTTTTTCTCATTTCTTATTCGTGTTGCGGTTCCTATTTTCTCTCTCGCACTCATCACCACACACACATACTCAATACTCACACACCACACTCTCTCTCTCTCTCTCTCTCTCTCTCTCTCTCTGCATCTCTACATCTCTCTCACTCGCTCTCGTCTCTGGACGTACGCCGTGTACACCGTGTATGCGTTTTTGATCTAGTGCGATACCTGCACCGTTTTTTATCCAGTCGCATCGCACCGGGGTGGGGAATTCGAGTATTTAACAGTTTACCGACAGCCAACAGACAATTGTGTGCGCTCTCAAGTCCGTCCGACAACAGTTCGCTTTACTCATCCAGACAACCGTCAACAAACACCAATCCAAAAAATCAAAATGTTCTTCTCCGTGAGTATATATATACCTATTATAATATTATTACCTACGTATAATAATATGGTTTTAATTTTTTTACACATATTATAATATTGTATGTTATAAATTACTTACATATTATACTTTTAAACCCGCCGCGGTTCGAACGCGAAAAACTTCGTTCTTTTTTTACGTTTTCAACGGTCGTTTTTTTACCTCGTGTTGTTAATATACATCTATACGTACTGCACGTCATTTTATTATATCTATTACATACAAATACGCGACGAACATATTGTGAGGCCGACCGTGGTGGTTTCATCCGGGAATCGTGTTGTTCGCTCGTACCTCATCGGATTACTACATTCGCGGGACATAATTATTATTATGGGACGCGATTCGAACTATAATATTATATTATACTCTACAATATCAGTGGTGCAGTTGCGACGCAGGAGTTGTGAATAAAACACTGCGAGCTTAAAAAAATTAATAATAATAATATTGTGCCGTGACAATGCGTTTTTTTTACGGGCCGCGGTGGCCAGCAATAATAATACACAAATATAATAAAAGCTTATTATTATAATATCGAGCCGAGCTGCACGATCACAACGGGAAAAAGAGTTTCAAAAACACGTAACGCACAACACTTCAGCGCGTCCACTTGTAATAATATTATTATCATCGAGTAATGCCCACGAATTCATTTGATGTACGCACAAGACGTATAACCGCCGCTTTTTTAATTATTATTTTGAGCACCGCGTTCGGCGTGAAGCACCAACCACGGCGACTCATATTATACATTATTATGATTACGGCCAACATCCAAAACATACTTAATGTACTTAGCACAACATACGTATACTTCAGCGGAGTATCGTACCGTGTATTATACTATTAGAACACGCAATAGATTTGTATGATTACAATGTTTTCTAATCGCATATAGTAATATCATAATATACATACGTATTGGCTATTATTATTATTATTATTATAAAATCGAACACAATTCGGGGGCACGACTATAATATGAGATAATAATTTTTTATTGTCCACTTAAATATCGATGTTTTATATTACAGGCTGCATTTGTCGTTTTGGCTTCGGCCTGCGCTGTCTTCGGCGCACCACAAGGTGCCTACTACGCCCCGTCGGCCGCCGTCACAACCCCCATCCCGATCATCGCCCAGACACAAGAACTCAACCTCGACGGATCTTACCAATACAGGTGAGTGATGGCTATTGTACCGATCATACATATACATAGTTACTTGGTACACGCAATAGTAGAATGGTAGTCGCGGTATATAATATAATATTGTATAATGTATTGTATTATTTTCCTCCACGGAACACTAAGAAAAACGAACAATATTACAATATGTAATCGACGAACGTCTAATACCTACATACAAATATACAATTATTATATTATCGTCGCCGTTATCATCATAATAACTCGTTATTAATAATAATTATTGTTACCAATACCATAATATCATCATAATATAAAACATCAATGACGACACGTGCCCGTTTCCTTTTCCCATTGTTCGCAGCTACCAGACCGGAAACGGAATCTCAGCCGGCGAATCCGGATACCTGAAGAACCCAGGCACCGAGGCCGAGGGACAAGTTGCCCAAGGGTACTACCTGTACACCGGCCCAGACGGCAATGTCTACCAAGTGGAATACTACGCAGACGCTGACAGCGGTTTCGTCGCCAAGGGAGCACATTTGCCCACACCACCACCACTCCCAGAGGCGTTGGTCCGTGCCAACGAACTTGCCTACAAGAACGCCGCCGCCGATGCCGGTCAATACGACGAGAGGGGTTTCCCGATCAACACCGCCAAACGGTATTAGATGATATATATTATGACGAAATCAACGAATCCAACAACTGCCGGACGTTTATTTGTGTAAGCATCAAATAATCGAACCTCCAACACTTCTTCCTTCCCTCGTCTTGAAAAAGAACAAGAAAAATAAAAGAAAAAAAATTCTACAATTCGGTTCGGTTCATCGTTCCGATGATTGGTTTTTATTCAAATTGTATTTTTATCAAAAACCCGAAATTCGGACTCAATTGAACTTTTTTTTTTCTTTTCGTTTCCTTTTCCTTTTTTTTATCTTTCCCGACGAACGCTATAAAGAAATGTCTCTCATAGTTGACGTTTCCGTCGTCACTTCTTTATGTATGTACTCGTTTGACGCATATAGGTTATATCAGCCTATATGTATGCCCAAACGAACATATTATTTTTGTTTACCATGTGTAATATGTATGTCATTATGTAGAGTTTAAGTTTGAAAATAAAAACAATTTGTACAACAAATGGGACGTTTTGAATTTATTTGTTAAAATCTTAACCTTTATTGCGTATACTTAATACACAACATATTATTATTATTCCACAATAATAACAACACACAACGATTAAAAAATATTAAAATGTCAATATCAGGTAAAAAAATCTGCAAACGATTACAAGACCATCTTTTAACGTCTATAATCCTTGGCAGTGCTCTTTGGATTCTCAATCTAAAACCAGAAAAACCGGGCGATTCACAATCGCAGACATAATAATATAATGGCTGAACAAATGCGTGTGGTTCGTTTCATGGGAATTATCCAAGAATTGACACATTTTTTCCGTAATCAAAACTGGTTTTTGGTGTCATACCAGAAATGTTAAAAAAAACTTTACTAATCGAAAAACACATTATTTAATAGTGGATTTCACAATAAATTACATCAGCCAAAAAAATAAAAGATGGTATAATGATGATACCGATTTCACTTGAAGTTTGCCTTGGACACGAAATTTTATAGTTGCAATATAAGTATCACTCAAACAAAGGAACCATTAGTTATTTTTTAAATGTTAATACACACTAAAAAACATTTTATGATACCTATACATGGATCCTGGGTACCTGCCAATAGTTTTAAAGTTTTATTAGTCACGAAAAATCATTCTAAATAATATATAATATTATGTTTAAGTATAGAAATTTGATTTGATGCCTACGAAATTTAAATAATTTTACATTTATAGAACATAAACCGAATGGTTGGATGTAAATGATTTTTTTAAGACTTATGTTGATATTATAATTCCACTTGTGCTTAGGTATCTATTTTTAATGAAATAATTTAAAATGTGCTTTTTGATTCAAAGTTCGTAAGTGATAAATAACAATGTACATGAAAACAATAAACTATGGAATTAAGGACCCGATACTTAATTTAGACCTATAATAGGTAGATTTAAAATAGAAGAGTAAAAAATCTAACAAAGCGGTTGTTAGCAGACTTAAGTGTGCAAAACAATTAACAGACAACAGTGTATTAGTAATAAAATTAGTATACGATACACAGACCAATAATTAATAACTAATAAGGTATTCAATATATCGTAAAAAAGTTACAAGATCATAAATGTCTATATTTTTAAAACTTCATTGTGTAACATTGTAAGTCTGTAGCCTGATTTTTTTTTTTTTTTGGGGGGGGGGGGGGGAATAATAGTTATACAAACTACAAAATATGATGCACCTATATACCTACCTATTTATATAATTGCATAGTAACTACCAACTAGTAACTTATAAGACTTTAAATACAAATTCTAAGTCTACAGAAATCCACATTTTCGATCTATAACATTGATTGCGATAACTTGCGAATATTTGTGCAATGTTTATTGCAATATACTTAAAACGCGTAATTTGAATTTTAAATAATGTGTCGAGGTTATTATGTATTTCGTGTAAATATTAAAACTACCGAGCAGATTAGTAGTATGTAGTATTTAGTGACATATAAATTATTATAATAAATTAGGAATCGCATAATTTTATAATAAATTAAAATTATCCGCTTACATTACAATATTATAATATATTAATCAAATCTAAATAAATTCCAAAGTATCCACAAAAAAAAATTTACAATATTTTCGAAACTTCTTGTTTTTATAAGCCACGTATAATTAAATATAGTTAAATTATTGCTATCACTGATTATTGGTTTTTATAAAATAATATTAGTTGTATAAAAAAAGCAAACGATTTGAACTTTACGATTATGACATTATACAATCAATTTGCCTATCTAAAACGCCTGATTTAAGGCAATGTCAGAGCCCGCAAGAAAACAAAACAATTTGATCTTCATTGAATATTTGATTATTAGGTATACGTTAAACGGTTAAACATTTTAAACTCAATATTTTTCACGGCTGATCAGATCAGCGGCCTATAAAATATTCATTTAAACGTTTGGCGTTCGCGACAATAATATTACCTATATGTAACAACAAATCGTCTGCCCTCATAGATTTTAAGACTTTTTGCGTACCTATGCCTACCTATATATATCATATACATATGATGTATAAGAAATTAATAACTACCGCAGAAACGGCCAATGAAAATCGAGTCCCGTCGCATCGTTCGGCAAATAGGTAGGTATAATACACTATTTTTTTTCACCGATCCGTGCCAGTTTAATTTATAATGGATTTTTGAAAAAAAAACTTTATGTCTTCTTTCCTATGTATACCTACCGGCCAAGGCCGCCGACTGCAAGTCCGTGCCAAGTGTATATACAGGTACTTGTACATACATAAAACATGCGACGGTTAGATTAGGTGGTTATAGGGCGCAGAGCGTGTGGAATTCATTGGACGTCATTATTCGGACACACGGCAGCCACTGCGGGAAACCGGTTGCGTCCTTATAACATTATTTGTCTGTGCGTGTGTGCCGCCATAGGTATATTATTAGTAGTTACCGAAGTATGAGATAAAATAAAATGCGATATTAAACGGCTCAAGACAATAAAATGGCGATAGTTAAGACACGTATACGCATAATAATATGCGCGTGTCACGCACATACACCGATAGGCTAAAGTGATGTACATTTTTATGAAAATATTTGTTTTGTGAACATTTCCGAAAACTGGATTATTTTTCATATTAATTTCTTATCAAATAAATCAAATTATATTTTGTATACAGCGAGACTCCCGTCAAACGAACGTCCATAATTTAACAAAATGTTCAATTTATCGAAATATTTATGAGAACCAAATTTATTCAATTCTATTTATCGAAATTCTGTGTAATACGAATTTTTTTTATGCATGATACACTATGGTCTATGAGACTTCGTAATATGGAAAATTCACTGTATAAATACTAGCTGTCCCGCCCGGCGTTGCCCATGACAAAGATTTGTTTTTTTTCATAAATATATTTTGTAAATTAATGTATACCTAATATGCGCGTTATTTCTATACTAATTATAATTATAGTTTGGTATATGATATGTACCAATGGGCAATGACAACCATTTAAATAAACAAAAAAATATTATTTTTTCGTGAGCTGAAAATAAATGTATATCTGATAGCTACCCTTTACTTTAATAGTGGTTGAAAAAAAATTTAAAAACACCCACCGAGTCTCAAGAAATCTATTGGTATAACTTTTATTGAAAACGGTTCATCAATCATCATGCAGTTTTGAGTCAATTAATTTAGGATAAACCAACATCTACTTATTTTTAGCTATATAACCACCCGACTTAGGCCGTAAAAAACGAAAAAAAATATAGTGCTATATAGCAGTGGCGTATTTACGGGGGGATCAATCCCTATAGGCTGTACATAATATGCAAAATTTTTCAGGGTCCTAACTTAAGGCATCCAACTTTAAATGCGGGGCTACTGGATAAAATCATATCCCCCCCCCCACGACAAAAACCTAATTACGCCACTGCTATATAGGTGTATCATGGACCATGGTTTTAGTGTACCTATCACAATTCACGAGCAAATCGGCGTCGCTGTAAGTCTCTTTGAGAACTAATGCGACCGAGATGGACAATTATTCACCTATGGCACTTGGTATAAATCAAACAGCGTTCAAGCTACACTATACATTTTCCTAATATCTCTAAAAAAAATTGAAATTTTCACAAAATCGGTCGAGTAGTTTTTGAGTATATAACTCACACACATATTTGTTTTAACTTTTTAAGATATAATTTCTCTGTTCAAGGCCATAAAGGCATATAGGGATGATTTGAAGCATGCTTTTACTTCATCTATACCCGAGTAACCAGTGGCAACCATTTGCATACCTACAAAATAGTACCAATGGCAACAAAACCATTTTTGATTTTCATTACAAAACTCGAAATCCTCGTAAGAACGCTATAATTAGTATAACAACATCCTCCAGGTTCCATGTATCAAGGAATCTATTGATATATAAGTATACAGCTTTCACTTCAATCAGTCAAGTGCTCAAGTCGTTCAAAAGGTACCACACGAACAGTAATATAATATAGGTACACTAAAAAATTATATATATATATATACCTAAATTATAATATTATAATATATTATGAAGATAGAAAAGCGAATGGCCGCCTATCTGCTGACATTTTAGAATTCCTAAAAAATAAACCAGTTTTCTTATAAAATGTATAAAAAAATAAAATTTTCATCAAAAATTTTTTTAAAAAGGTGGATACTTGGATGTCGCTCTGCTGTACAGTAGGTTACAAATGGGTCACTGTAATGGATGGTGTTAAATTTGAATTCAATGATATAATATCATTGTATAAGAAAAAGGATTCTGAGCGAAAACGGTCAGTCAGCCTATGATATTACCAAGTATATTTGATGATATTATTGTGAATAAAGTAATTTATATATAACCTATTTACGTGGAGCCTTGTTTTAAATTTTCAATCCTTAGCCATAAAAGTTAAACATTTTATACATTTTTAACTACAAAATAATTAATAAATTATAAATTTGAACTTTAAATGCTTTTAAAAAAAATTGTGCCTATGTATTTTTAATATTTTTCAACTGCTATTAGAACGATATATCAGGAGCCTTATATTAAATATTCACGCTTTTTTACCCTTTTTAAGCGATCAATAATATGTCATAATAATTAAAACATTAAGTAAACAACAATTTTTTTTTTATTAAGACAATTTACTGTAACTTTATAACTCAAAAAACTCAACATTTAATGCTTTACATTAAAATTGGGTAATCATAATATTTTTTTAACTTTTATGGTAAATTAAATTTATATAGTATTAATCAACACTTATGCATATATAAATTAAATTCTTGTATTTATACTAATATAATAGCTTAGAGTAAAAAATGATTTAAACAGGAATTTAAAACTTCTTGCATTGAATGGACTCATGGTTCTGTATTCTCCTGGGACAACTGTTTCATTTTGGTATAAAATATATAATCTATCTCAAGCTTGACATGTTGTTTAATAGTTGTACTTTTGATATTTTTAAGCCTTTGTGTTACATATTCTCCATACAGTTGGTCTCCATCAAGTTCACATAACTTTTTGATTTTAAAAATCTGTGTTTTATTTGTCTTTGGTGGCAAATTTGTTCCATCAAAGTTTTGCGATTTAACAATTTCTATGAATTCTGAGTCATTTTCAACTTGATTAAATACCTAAAAAAATAAATTTATACATCAGAACATTAAAATTATAGAAAACATCGAGAAGACTATTTGAGATTATTATTTACCAATAATATGTTTAATGTTTATGTATACTAACTTTAGGGCATACTGACATAACCGCAAAAAAATTAAAATAACATGAACTACCTATTTATTATAAGTTTGTAGGTACCTAATTCCTTATACCTATAATATATTGTATTTTAATTAATGCACTAACTGATTATTTATATAACACAGGATATAAAAGTAAACTTATATCCAACATCACAATATAATCATAATTATTGTTGGCTACTATTCAATAGCGTGTTTATGCAGGCATATAGATTATAGGTATTCATTAAATTTTAAACATGAATACTTACATTTATTTTTATTTAATACTATTAACTTATATTTTTTTAATGATTTATTATTAATACTAATTTGCAATACAATTAAATATCTACACTCATTATTTAAATAAATATGTACTTATTGTAATAAAATTAATTTTTAATTTATATAATTATTACATTATTTTCTAGTAGGTATATACATTATTTTGTGTTTTTTTTCACAAAAATGTGACATCACAACAAAATACTTAAAAACTGTAGAATATTTATACATAATCAGTGGCAAGATTTAATCTTGCACTTCACAGAAAATTCACCCATAGACTTTGGAAGTTGGAATAGGAAAATCTTTCAAATTTCTAGATGTTTTAATCTGTTTGGTTTTGATAAATGGTTGAGATATAATATTTTTTATCAATACTATTATAAGACCAATAAATATAATTTATTACCAAATCATTGGTTGAAACATTTACAAAATTAATGTTTTCAGTCATCTTCTCCACAAGCGCATTTGATTGATGTGGAATAGTCATCAATGTGTTAGCCAAGTTATTTGATGATGTAATTTCACTATGAATCAGTTTAGCTGCCTAAATAATAAAATTACATACATAACTAATATGAAAGTAACAAAATAATATTAATAATGACTAAATTATATTAATACATTGGAGGCATTTGTCTTATCGTTTTTGTGTTCGTGTTGACTTTCAGTTTTATCAAGTAACAATATAGTATTTTTCATCATTGGATCTTCCCTACTTGTACTCGGTTCTTTCATTAAAAAACAATCACTGTTTTTGCTATCAATATCTTTAGAATATTTTGATTCTATAACAAATATAAATAATAATTAATTCCTTTCAAACTAATTTATCTTTTAAAAATTGTTTAAAACTCATTGTTAATTGCCATGGAGTATATTAGCTACACCATAAGTGCATCTTGGTCTTTTCGATTGCAAGGGATCAATATAAATTTAAAATACAAATTATTTTATTTTAATTTAAAATCTCAAATTGTATAGAAATCAATATTATGATCATATTTACAAAATCGAATTAAAAAATATTATCAAATGATAATTTGATAATATATGATAATTTAAGATGGTCAAGTTTTACTGAATAAATAAATAGATTAATGGTCAATATGACCACAATATATCATAATATATTATTAAACATAACAAATTTTAGTTTTATTTTAATACTGCTAATAATTTTGATCTGATAAGAATGTATTTAAGTCTAAATACCTAGATATGAAAATATTTTTTTAATAGAAGATACTATTTAAGTGCAGTTGTTTTGGCCATAATGCGACAAATGACAGGTTAATATGAGTGACATCCAACTATAATTGACATAAGACTGTATAATAAATAGGGTTACCTGACACCTGTTTTTCCTAACAAACATAATATAAATCAAATGGTTTTTTTTTTAAATTTTCTGGTTTACCAGAAGGATACAAAATTTGATTCCTGGTCGTGAATGTGTAAAAATTTAAAAAACACTTATGTATAAAAAATGTAGTTTAATCTTAAACAATGCTTTAACAATTAATATAAATCAAGTACAAACATTTCTTGATAAATACTAACATTATAATTTTATTTTATTACCTTTGGCGCAATCAGTATTGTTTAACCCATTTTTTTCTTTTGGTTTTAGGTTTAAACAATTTTTATCTGAAGAACAGCTTTCAACCAATTTTACTAATGAAGTTTTTTCCATTAAGACTTCTACCGGTTTTAATGATTGTAAAAAGTTCAAAAGAGTACTGTGTTCTATTGTACGGTTGTGTTCTCCACCAACAACAAACATAAAGCATGTAGAACAATAAGTTATAGGTCTATTGCTATCTAAGGGATGTTCTGTTTGATTGTGTTTGTCCCAGTTATATTTTTCTACAGCAATAAAATCACATACATCACAATAGTATGACAAAGTTGTCGTGACAAGATCTTCATATTGTCTCAGCTTTTTCAATAAACTCATTTTATGTTTGAAATAGTTAGTGTATTGTTGCCATTGTTTAATGTGATTTGGTATCATCAACTTCCTGTTTTCATTAGACTTATTACTGCCCTTTTGTACATCATCATTCAATTTTTCAAGGATATTATTGTTTACAAGAGACTTCTGAAAATTATATTGAATTAATTTACTATTAGAGTTGAATTAATTAATTTCTACACATAACTAAAAAATGGGAACTGTTACTATATTTATACAAACCCAACCCATTCAAAGTACAATCAATGTTAAAACACCTCGATTATTTTTTGATACTAATTAATTACCAACTATATAAAAACTTCAAATTAATCTAAATACAACTATATCATGTTATATACTTAAAAAATTAAAAATATTAAAATAAATCAATCAAAAGAAATGATTATGATTACAATTGTAATATAATGATTTATGATTATAACATAAACCAGAGTTGATTTTTCAAATATAATAAAAATATGGTAATATTACTTTCGGTTAAAAAAATGTCAGTATATATAATTTATAAAATTATAATTATACCTGAACTGTTTGAATATTATCTAAGATTGTTCTTCCATCAATATCAAGATTTATTGGACCTAAAATCAAACATTGTGGATCAATATTTCCTAACTTATTTTAAACAATAATTTATAAATTATGAATTGTTACACCACTAGCTAAGAATGTTCATTATAAAATACAGTAGAACCTTGATTATCCAAACTAATTGAGATTACACCTAGTTTGGAAACGTGAAAGTTTGGATACTGGAAATTTGATTTATATATTTAATATCTAACACGAAAATACATACATAATATGATAATATATGGATATTTATAATGTATTATTAATATTGAATTATTATATACATACCAACTACATGTCTACAATATTATGTGTACAAGCTTTACAATGCTTATTGATTTTTGGATACATAAATTGCATTTAATATTTGTTTGGATAATAGAGGGTTTGAATAACAGAGGTTCTACTGTAATATTCTTAACATTTATAATCAATGTATACAAAACAAAACTGGTGTAAGGAACATTTAGTTAAAGAGAAAATATTTACTAAATATCTTGCTACTTAAAACATGTACATGATACTAGATACATTACATAAATAACATATTCAGTAATAACTATTTACTAATATTTATCATTGAATACTTACTAATAGTTAAAAAATAAATTTAAAAATGTTAGATCTGAAAGATAATTGTTAATCTATGTGTCCCTACATTTGTATACATCACTTGAATAATACTAATATATGTTTTCTATTATTTGAATGACCTATTATTAATTATACTTTTTAATTTTAATAAAAATATAAAATTGAAAACAGATAAGTATATACTGGGTGATTGATTTAAAAACACTCTCAATAATATTCTAAAACTGAATAAGAAATTTAAAATGTATATTATTTAAAAAAAGTAAAAACTTTAAAAAAAACTGTTTTCAAAAATATTTTAAATTAACTCAAATCGTATAAAAATGTATTTTAAAAATATTAAAATGAATTTTTACTCTTAAAAGATTCAACTGTACATAGCACTTACTTTTATTTAATTGTACATTTTGAGTTTGGTCACTTTTACTTTTGATTTCATCATATTTTTGAGATATTGGAACATTCTGTATTATACTTGGTTCTATGGTTTGTATTACTACATGTTCAGTATGGTTAGTTGTACTTACATTTTTTATTTTTTCCTTTTTATTTTTATTTCTTTTTCTTTTTCTTTTTTTATTATTATTCTTCACAGCTTTTGGGATTACAAAACTCAAAATAATATGTTCACTTGTAACTAAGTGCCAATTATAGTCAGATAATGTCTCAAATTTAATTTTGCACTTGCGACATTTAAACGATTCTGTTTTAGAACATTTTATTGGTTTGTCAGTACTATGATAATGTATAAATTCAACTCTATTTGCATTTTTATTAAACTCTTTGAATATGTTTGCCATAAATATAGAAAAAATAGGAAATACTATAGTTTTCATATTCTTATGACATAGTGTAATATGATTGAGAATTGCAAATCTGTAACTATACATATATCTATTGCATTCATTACAAAAATATGAATAGTAATTATTAGTATCATAGCAGTTAGAGAGATGTGAATGTGAAATAATATGCAATATGTGCTGATTCATACTATTTGTAGATTGATTGCATACACCACAATCAAATGTTTTCACAGTTGTTTTATTTGATTTTGTGAAATCATATGTGTACTTACATTCTAACAAATGTGATACTATAATTTTACTGTTCCAAATTAATGAAGCACCACATAATTTACAAAGACCACGATATTGACTGATATTTTGAAATCTTGTTAATATTATGTTTGGCAATTTTAGTGAATTATTTGTTAATACATTTTGAACATCTGATAAATTACTCTCATTATTTTGATTCAATTCTTCTGATAATTTTATTTTTTTTGAGTTTATCTTAGTTTTTGAGCATAATTCATCAAAGCACTTTAATGTCGTATGTTCTAAGCTTAATAAATGATAATCAATCATTTCATGGCTAGATAAAAATGTAACCCTACAAAACCTGCAATAATATTCAATAGGAATTTTTATTGCATTATTTAATAATTTAACATCTGTATGAATTGGCGTTTCTGCAAAATTTTTACAATGAGAACAGAAGTATAAAGGTTTTAGATTATCTGCTAGATATCGTTTCATTACTTCAGCCATTAAAGTTGACATACTAAAAACATCACCATTATATAAATGTTGGTCCATGTTATGTTTAATTAATAACTCTTTTGGTCCATACAATAATAGTTTGCATATTTTTTCGCAACAGACATATGAATACAAATTTTTAATTTTGTGACAATTCGCCATATGAGGTAATGACATAATATGACATTTCCAATCATTAAATTTAAATGTTTTAAAAAAACACACAAGGCATTCAAACTTATTTATTTGCTTATACTGATTTAAATTCATTTTTGAGTCTATTTTATCCCATTGTTCAACGTTGTCCAATAATTTACTAATATCATTGTGTAAATGTATTTGAGTGATTGTATTACACATAGAACAATCTTCACAATTAGTATTATTCCGTGGTTTGACTTGGTCGTTTATATATTTTCCAAAAGTTTCATAATTTAAAATCTGAAAAATTATTTATAACTTATAGAAAATATGAATTTAAAAAAAAAGGAGAATTTTCTCTCCTGTGTAGAAAGTTTAGACTATTTAGAGCAGCAGTTACCAACCAGTGGTCCACTGAATAATTTGAACATTATTTGCAATTTTATTTTATTTACCTTCCAGCTGGACTGTGTTATATAATAACCATTATGTATACAAATATTGTATTATGTCACCGTGTTTAGGTTCAGTTTGGTAAACGGCAAAAAAGAATGAAAGCGTAACAATGTAATTATCATTATCACATGTTATAAATAGAATACATAATATAAAGTTTAAGTGGTCTGTAGAATTTAGAGGTACGAGAGGTCCATAAGGTTGGTGATCGTTGGTTTAGAGTGCACCTAGTTATTGAATTTGAAGATACATAATTGTGTACGTAAAAAGTCAATACTAACAGAGGAGATGAATGGGATCACTCGTGAGCATCTAGTTTTAAGGATAGTTTATCAGTAATTTTATACCCATAAAATGTAGGTCATCTATAATATTAATCATATTTAGAATTTTCAGCAGTACGATTCGATTTTACAATAATGTGTACCTGTCAAAAATGCTTTAATCGTCAACTGAAAATGTAATACAAGATCTTAGTAATCTTACATATGTTGTTCTTTTAGCAATTTAAAAATATTAATTTGTTTTTATAAGCGTTTGAAGTTTAAATTTTGACAAAATTGGATATACAGACTTGTCTCCTTGAATGATTTATCATTGAATTCCAATTCAACACATCCATTACTCTGATTTACTCAATAATGAGGTCATAGTAGGTCAATAATGAGTCAGGTAGACTGAACTTTTACTGTACAAGCAGAGCTGTTACCTACTTTACCACTTTTTACTATTATTTCTATAACTAGATTTTACCAAAAATATCACAATCGGGTACCTTATAAGTCAATATTAACATACCTACCGGCTACCGTATTGGTATAAATATTTTGAAAATCATATCATGTCTAGAAAATGATAGTATAAATATTTGGTTGAAAATTCAAGTCACTACGATTAGTCCTTTCTGAATAACAACAAGCAACATAATTCATTTTAATGAGAACTGGTGTTTAGTTAATATTCCTATATTGCCCAAAATTGCTTGTTCATTTTACCAAATTAATAAGAAAAGTACTAAGAATTTCTTGCTTTTGGCTCTCCAAGGAACAATCTAGATCAGATTCACACACCAGAAATCAACCACAAAATTGGAGACTGAAGCATTAAGATTTCCTGAATCAAAACATAATGACAAATAAAAATATATAGATCTAAAGACATTATTGAAAAAAAAAATTGGTTAGGTTATCAAGCTTTTATCTAAAAATGATTAATAAATAGGTATGTATTAAAATAAAACACATCAATAAATGCATTTTAAGGAATTGGTAAATATATTTATCGACATTTTTAAGTTTTAATAGGGATTTATAATATGTAAATAGCCAATAGGTATTATTTAATACCAAATTACCTTTGTTTGTTTCTCAAAGTACACACGCTCTGCATCAGCATAATACGATTTATTGAGCCACACTTTTTCTTGAGCTAAAATCTCCAACGTCATTTCATCTAAAAAAAATATGTATAAACTTTAAAAAAAAAATCAACGAATCTAATACAAGTAAATACTATTAGGTTTTTGTAAAATGTAAATTAATAACTTTACTATTTATAAATATTTATAAAAGAAATACATTTTTTAACCCAACATTTCTAGAGACTATTTTAAAGTTCAGTAGGTACATCAGGGTGGTCCTTATTTTTCAACTTTAAAATTTTGTTTACAGTGCCTACGCAAATTGTTGTATAATATACAAAATAAATAATATTTGCAAAATGTTGACTTATTAATCAACCTCTTTCCATGCCTCAAAGGGGTTAAAGATTGAAAAATAGGAGTATTTTTTTGGATTTTTCTGTTTATTACAATAAATATTAAAGCTAAAAAAAAATTATAAGACACAAATTATATATTCCACAATTTCCCATAAAAAAGATAACCAGTATTATCTTAATCAAAACCTGTAGTAAAATAAATTACTTGAATATAATATAATTAATTATAATAATTCATAATTATAAAATCATACATATTAAATGTAGTGCATTATAATTTATAATATTTTACTTTTATAAGATGACTAGCTGATCCCGTGAACTTCGTTGCACAGCAACCAATAATTATTATTGTAATAGCTTCTAAATTTATTATTTGTTATAATTTACTATTTATTATTATATATTTTTGTATTGTTTTATTATCATTATTATACTTATTATTCTGTAATTATTATCTTATATATATTTAATTATGTCATTGAATTAATTATTTTAAATTATGTATTATTGTATTATGTTAAACTGTTGAATAGGGCCCAGCCCGTTAACAAATAAATAAATAAATAAACCCGTGGCAACCATTTATAAACAAAAATGTCCATCAGAAATCTCAAAATCTCTGTTTGACCACCTCCGGGGTTGGTCCTCTTCCTTTTTGAATTAGCCTATCTTCTGCCCAGAGGTCTAATCTATCTCTGAACCAAATGATCCTGTGCATTTTGTTGCCCGACAACCAATAATTATTATTATAATGGCAACCATGGCAACCAAAGGACACACAGATAGACAGACAAGCATTCATTTTTATACAATATAGACCATACAACTATATACAACTTTGAGGTTTATCTAATATTGAAATGCTCGTTACAACAAAGAGACGAGCGAACAAAGAGCAGTCATACTTTTATCACAGTTATCCATAGCAGAACCAGGTTAATAAATGAACTAAATTACATGGAAATTAATACATTATAAAAATTGTATGTACTAAATACTTATCTATTTAAATATGATTTTGATCACACAATAATTGATCTTACAATAATGTTTTTTTTTGTCTGTCATCACTCATCAACTTTTAGGACAGCAAAAATGCTTAGATTTAGGTTAGGTGCTCAACAGTATCTTGTGTGATAGGAAAGTGAATCTAGTTGGTACTTTGAGGAGGTCAAAAGTAAAAAATTCCTAATAATTTTCGAAAGCGCAGGGAAAAAGAAAAGCAAAATTTTTGTAAGTACTCCATTTTTTTTAAGTTTCCACAAACAATAACTGTATTGTTATAAATGACCTTGTATTACATTTTTTATTTTTTGAAAGCGACAAATTATTCACCGACAATAATTTAAAAAAAAAACTTAAATCGAAATATTCTGATGTCTATAAATAGCTCAAAATGAGTCGAAATATTTTGAAAGTTGTATGGTGTATATTAAATGCTATTATAAACATTCAGTAATAATTTAATGTAACTATTACGGTAAATTTTTTTTAGAGTTACACAAAAAAGGCAAAAACCTAAATCAAAAACTGATTTTGCTTAAAAGTTCCCGTTTTTTTATTTATCTCGACACTTATGGAGACAACTGGGAATTTTTAACTTTGACTTCCCACATGCACCAACTAGATTCACATTCCTACCAGAAAAGTTACTTAAGTTGAAAATTGATTCATTATTTCGACTATTTATCGTGTACCGACACAAAAAAAAAACATCATTGTAAAATCAATACATTCATACTTATTCTAAAATATGTACGTATTCCTATATACACAATACTTTTGATATTTCACGGAAATGCTGCATGTTTACAATAAAAATGTTCAGTGACACGTCACTACGTTAGTTAATGAACGAATCAACAAAATGTACAAGGTTCAAATGGGCAAACTCTGCTTTTAGATATAATATTAAACATTTAAACCACCGTGGAGCTCTTTTTTGTTAACTTAGCTATATAGCTGGATTTTACGATTTTAAGAATGATATCATATTTTATTATTTGTGCAAGTATGCTGTATGAATGTACGAATATCAGTGAGACAGTAGTCAGTAATCCAAATAATAATAATAATAATAATAATCCAAACAGTCGACTGGTTTTTGAGTTTTAGGGACTAGCGGGACTAACGGACAGCTATTCATTTTTATACATTATATAGATAATAACAAATCACTATTTGAGTCTATTTCACCAAGTTGCAGGACGAATGACGATATACCTAGCTATGCATAAAAATAGGTAGGTACCCGCCCCACATGGCCACATCACATAACCCGAAAAACGAGCCGTAAGCCCCCAATGTCTATATCTGTGGTAATCCCGTACCACTTTAATCTTTTTTTCTATGCCCGTAACTGAATAGAGCATACCAAAAACCTTAAGCAAAACATTAAAAATAATAATGTAGGTACCCATTGCTATTAGCTGCAATAAAATCATACCTACTCATTAATTGCTGGAGTAGGTGACAGGTAATACAAACTACCTATCTCAAACTCAGCGGATGAAGATCGCCGATGGGAAAAAACTAAAAAAGCACAAAATGTGTTAACCTAACCTAAAAATATAATTGGTATAGGAAATCGCTAAATTTTTATATTATGCTATTTTTGTCATAATTACAAATACAGACGTAATACTTACATAATACAGATCCAATCAAACGAGTATAATTTTCAGGGAAAAAAAATTCACAATATTAATTAAGTGTCTGCCAGTTTTTCGGTCTTCGGTATTAACTATTAAGTACTATATTAACTATTGATGTCTGCCGAACTGGCGGTTGGCGACATGTCGATATGCACGATTTGTTAAATTTGCGGCGTGACAAAAACAGAAAGCTAAAATTTGTTCCTTCGAACACAGAATGAATCAACAATTTCAAGTACTTACTACGGATTACGAAGCCCTAATCATATATAAAAGATATAATTGCCTTAATGGCCGAGTGAACCACTTTATTAGTTTTAAGTCTTTAAACGATTATATAGCAGCAACACGAAAAAGTGTGAAATATATTTCGTCAATGATAATAGATAAAGAATTTGGCGCGTAATTTTAATCAAATCCAACACATGTTTGGCAAAGCATCCGTCTAAAATCCTGTCGCGCGCGCGTTACAAAAACAGAAAATCACGGTATGGAATCCCCTTAGATATATCTTAAATCATGGATAGTACCGCAATACTGCATGTTATGTTGCCTATGTAATTATTAAAGGGTCCTACTAATAGATGAAGAAATATTATTTATTATTTAAGTACACAAAAAATTAAGAACATCTATAAATCCTAATACGAGTCAAAATATTTTATAATGTATATAAAATGATGAAATAAACATTTGGGAAAAATAGCAAGTACTTTTTTAATGTGTACATATTACATACACACAAAAAGAAAAAATCATTGAAAAATCAAAAAATTCATCATTATACACGGAATCTAAAAGATATAATTTAAATAGTAAATTATAGATACAATTTGACTGATATATTGCAATAAAATTAACTTTAAAGCTTATTTTTATTATTTGAAAATAGTCAGCATAAATTATAAAAAAAAACAAAAATATATAAAACAATATATGTCATCATAATTTATACAAAAATATGTTCATATTACTACTAAAAATGAGTACTTCTGTATGCTGATTAATTATAATGATGTGGTCTATCAACAACCACTTCACCATAAATGTGTACTTCATTTCTTGATAATATCTCCATGGTCCAAGTATTGGTGTTCGGGTTGTAAATTTCTACAGTATTAACAATAGATGATTCTCTTTCTCCGCTAAAAACATACAATAAACCATCTAGGTAATATGGCTACTACTATAATATCAAAATGTAATTTAAATTCAATATATAATTAAAGTTAGCTCTAAAATAATTTTTATTTTAGTCACCATGCTTGTATCGGGAGAAATACATATCAGCTACAGACGACCAAACTTCATCACTTGGTCTATAAACCTCAACATTTTTAAGATTTTTTCCATTGAAGCCACGTTCAGAAATACATATTTTTCTAACGTTAAAAAACACTCATTGGCTCATAAATTCAATGACAATTTGTGGGTTTCTAAATAGGCTTTTTAAGCGATATTTTTGGATGGTTAAATGAGTTGAGATGCAGGGGAAGAATAGAAATTTTATTTAAGTATTTCAGAATAAATTGATATTAGATAAATAAATAAATATACATATTTACCAATTTGATGATAATAATAAATGAATTAATGTTGAGTTTGAAATTATGATTTTTTATTTTGGGTCACCAAAAGTAAGATGTTAGGGTCACACTTATAAAAGGTTATAAACTGCAACTGTAGAGCCTAGACCAGTGGTTTTCAAACTGGGTGCCGCATGCATTCACCGAGTGTGCCGTGGTCTTATAAAAAACTTCAACTATTTGTCCAAGAATAAAATTATAAAAATAAAATTAATAAAAATTTGTTGGCCCATCCATCAAGCACACATTTCCAATTAAATGTATATAATTATAATTCAAAACAATTTTGTTCATCTAATTATTTAGTGCAAAAAAAAAAGATCAGTCAAATTTTTTGAGGAGCTTGGTGTTCTGTTTAATAAGTTTGAAAACCACTGGTCTAGACACCAACGGTACTGTACAGTAGAGCGATACTCACTTCCCCATCTTTTTAAGAGGACGCTACACCCACATGTGTTGTTTCCATCTTACAAATGTATACCCTAGCAAAAACTGTTTTGCGCGGGAAAGAACCGAGAGGCTACAATCATAATTAAGAAACGAGATTTTCACCACATAAAAGAGAGAACTTTAGCTGTGCAACGTTATTTTTATTTTTTTGATATCATTTATATGAAAAAAGTTTTTCAAGTTTGAAAAACACAAACAATAATGGTTAAACAGTAAGAACTTTTTTCATATAAGTGATATCAAAAAAATAAAAACAACGTTGCACAGCCAAAGTTTTCCTTTTTATGTGGTGAAAATCTCGTTTCTTAGTTATGACAGTAGCTTTCTCTGTTCTTTCCCGCGCAAAACCGTTTTTTTTCCATGTTGTACATTTGTAAGACGGAGATGACGCATGCGGGTATAGCGTCCTCTTAAGTTGATTTTCCATTTTCCATTTAAAATATTAAAAATTATAATTTGCAGTTTGCTTACTTTTTCTTCAAATGGAACAGCATTTAACAATGATTTTAATGGAGGAAATAAGTTTCACCAAATCTTCAGAAATCTTTGCCTTTAGCTACTTCTCTGGAAATAATAATTATTATTATTCCCCCAAAACAAGCTTATGCTTAAAGGGGAGTTGCAAACTTGTGTTCTACATTTCTTTGCATATATTAGTGCAAATTTATATTGTTTTTGTTGAAAATAAATTATTATTTTTATAATAATTAATTACCTACTTACTCTAATATAGAGAATTAAATTATGTTTATCATACAAAAAATCTTGTTTAATATATTCTTCAGAACTCGACAACAATCCCATACAGTAGTGTAAGTCAACAAATGCTTTGATATCAATACAATTTGATGCATCCAGTTGTTTCTGTAAAAACTCAGCACATGCACTACTTACATAATGTAATTGTAAGATATTTGCAGCTGGTAACAACCCCTTAGAAATCAACAATAATTCACATTATGATATGTTGTTTTAAGTTTATATCAAATCAAATATTTAATTATACCTGATCATTTTCTTTTGTGACCATAATTTCTCTAGTATAGATATAATCTACTAATAGCTGTAAAATAGTGGAATTCTTATGCCAATAACAGTTTTGCCATCTTCAGCTTCAAATTTAACATCGCATAAGACTTCATTTCTAAATACAAAAATGTAAGTGATATTTATTTTGAATGAAGGTGAAATAACTGTCAACGTACTTGAGTAGAAATTGTAAATCTTCTAGTATTCTTACAGAGTGAGAGTCATTTCTAAAATTAATTGGTTCATATTTATTTGATTTCAGAACTTGCTTAATGCTTTAGATTATTTTCACAAGATGGATGGTGTCCATTTCTTCTGAATATGTAATCTCTAAATAATGAATATACTCAATACTCATAGACTGATAGCAGATAGACTCATTACTCATAGACGGAGCACGGACTTAGTTCCAGCGGGCCCACTTGAGCGCGCTGTTCGACTATTACTTAATTACTGCACACATGCGCAATAGAATTTCCGGTTGGGCGTTCGGTTATAATTGAGTTTTAACAATTATTGTATGATAATGGATTGATGAATAATAATATTTAAAATTTTTATAGTTTCTGAATGAATAATATATTCATTTATTGAATATAATATGATTTATTATTAATCAATTATTATGGTAATTATGATTTTATAAATAATATGTATTTTTAATTTTGTGTTTCAATAATGTATTGTATAAATGCGAATAAACATATTTTATGTTGTCAGAAATGACAACATTGCTATGAAGATGGCGCACTGCGCAGTACAAGAGTACAACTTTACTGGTACAACCATTGTTCTATGGTACTAGTTTGGTGTCCTTATTTTAGTCTTCATGGATCGATCAATAATTTTTTGATATTCTTATCAGTCATCATCGATAAGTGATAACATAAATTCGAAAAATCACTGTCTAGAAAGTGTCCATTGTTAGAAAATGTGGAATATGGATCTTAATTTATAATTATTATTTATTTAATAGATACTTCTACATGTTTATTGTTTTTTGTTACTTCATAACTGTTATAGTTGTTAATTTAATAACCTAATCATTTGTTGATGAATTTAGTACCTATAGCGTTTCAACAAAATAACTTATTTTCGAATTTAGAATGATGCCATGACCTTTTCTATTTTAGCCTAGGTACTGCAACTATGTGTGAATGAACTAAGGATTTTTAAACTTAAGTTCTCACTGTGGCTTTCAATATGGAAAGCGATAACCTTTTAACAGGGTAAGTTTTGAGATGATCTGTGCTACTTATTCTTATTTATTAATGTCAAATTATTATTATGTTTAGAGGGATGGGTTTATTATTACGATATGCAAGTCAGAATTCATTGGATGAAAGTTCTCAAAAACAAGTACCAAGGTCAGGGAGACGTGAACGAACTCCATATAGAAATAGCTCTCATACAGTTCGTGCATTTGAAGTTCTACAATCTTTGCGAAGGTATATTGTATTGTTGTGAGAGATTTCAACTTTTAGTCTTTAGATAAATAAATATTAGGTAGTATAATTGTTGTAACATATTTTTGTTTTAGAGATGAAGTTTTTTGTGATATTAAATTAGAAACGGATGATAATACAGTAGTATTTGGACACAAAGTTGTTTTAGCATCTGCTAGTCCTTATTTCCATGCTATGTTCACGAGTTTTGAGGAGAGCAGTAAAGATCATGTAATTATTAGAGAATTGGATTCTACAGCATTAAAACTCCTAGTAGATTTTATTTATACTGCCCAAATAATGGTCAGTGAAGAAAATGTACAGGTATAATCATATTTATTTTTTATGAACATTGAAAACTAATTTAAATGCACTATTTTTAATTTATCATTTTATTTTAAGGTATTATTGCCAGCAGCAAATCTCTTACAATTACACGATGTACAAGATGCATGTTGTGATTTTTTACAATCACAACTGCACCCTACAAATTGTCTTGGTATCAAAGCATTTGCCGATTTACATGGCTGTATGGAACTATTGTCTAGTTCTGAATCATATATTCAACAACACTTTTCGTATGATATATTATTTATTTGTATGATAGTGTATGGAAATTGTATTAATTATTGTTATATTTTGATACTTAGAGAAGTGGTTGAAGGTGACGAGTTCCTATCCTTATCATCCGAACAAGTAGTTAAGTTAATCTCCAGTGATGAACTCACAGTTCCATCTGAAGAAAAAGTAGGTTTTAAAGAAATTGTTACATATAAATATAATACATCCGATAAAAGATTAATGGTTCATTTTATTTAATCTAATGATTATTATTTAACTCCTTAAATTTCTTTTAGGTATTTGAATGTGTTATTTGTTGGGTTAATTATGAATCAAGTTGTAGAAAAGATATGTTGCCTAAATTAATGGAGCATGTTCGTTTGCCTTTAGCATCAAAAGAATATTTACTTAAGAGAGTTGAAGAGGAACCTCTTCTTAAAAATAGTCTTGAATGTATGTTTTTTTCTTTGATGTCCCTATTTAAAAGGCTACTATTGATATAAATTATAATTTAATATTCCTCTAATATTTTTAGGCAAAGACTATATAATTGAAGCTTTAAATTTTCATTTACTCAAGTCTGAACAGCCTGGTACTATTCCAAAAACCATTCGTACCAAGCCTAGACAACCTGTTGGTTTACCTAAAGTAACTTTTTCTTGTGATTTATTTAGTTTTAAAATTAATATATCCATTTATACATTACAGATAATACTAGTGGTTGGTGGACAAGCGCCTAAAGCCATTCGAAGTGTAGAATGGTATGACCCAGCAACCAATCGATGGCAGTCTGGACCTGAAATGAGTACGCGCCGTTGTAGAGCTGGCCTAGCTGTATTAAAAGATCGTCGTGTATTTGCTGTGGGTGGTTTTAATGGTTCATTAAGGGTTCGTACAGTTGATATGCTTGATTTGTCATCACCATCACCTTGTTGGGTACCAACAGTTGCCATGTTAGCTAGACGAGGAACTTTAGGAGTGGCTGTATTAGATAATTGTATATATGCTGTAAGTTACCTATATTGAAATATGTCTTATTTCATGTTATAAACTGTAAATAATATAATCAATGTTAGGTTGGTGGGTTTGATGGCACTAGTGGTTTAAATAGTGCAGAAGTTTTTGACTGCAGCACTCAAGAATGGAGAATGGTATCTAGTATGTCAACCAGAAGAAGTAGTGTTGGTGTTGGAGTCCTTAATAATCTTTTATATGCGGTAAATTAATATTTTATTTTGTTATTTTAAATTTGTAAAGTATTTGTTTGAATTCAATCGAGTAGGTAGGAGGTTATGATGGATTATCAAGGCAGTGTTTAAAATCTGTTGAATGTTATCATCCCAGTACTGATACATGGACTCCAGTCGCAGAAATGTGTGTACGTCGCAGTGGCGCTGGTGTAGGAATCTTAGACGGTGTAATGTATGCTGTCGGTGGTCATGATGGACCTGAAGTTCGTAATAGTGTTGAAGCATATAGACCAAGTACTGGAGTTTGGACTTCTATTGCTGATATGCATATGTGTCGAAGAAATGCTGGTAAGTAAAATAATTTTTAATTTTCTTTTAGCAATTGTTTTTAAGAAACATTAAATTTAAATTATGTCCTAATATAGGAGTAATTGCATTAGATGGGTTATTATATGTTGTGGGCGGTGATGATGGAGCTTCTAATTTGGCTTCCATTGAAATTTACAATCCCAACACCAATACATGGTCCATGTTAACAGCCTCTATGAATATTGGCCGAAGTTATGCCGGAGTGGTAGTCATTGATAAGCCTCCACATTTTAATAATTAAATGGTATACAGGTGTATTATTGTTAAATTATCTAGTTTAGGTAATGTGAATATTTTGTTATAATGTTTATACATAATTTAAGTTAACAGAATAAAATAGAATCAAATTAGTAAGCCATGTAGTTAATTAAATTATAATATGAATATTAATATGTAAAAGTTTATTAATGTTTTTTCATACAATTTGATAATATACAATCAAACATGTTTTTACTTTAATAATTTATATTAAACCCTAAGTTAAGGTTAGGTACTAGTTGGTACTTATTGGTACATTCGTACTATTACCGGCCGACAAAGTTAGTACGATAACCAAAAAATACTTTTGAATATACTTTTTATGATGATAATAATATCAATAATATGATTATGAATACAATCGTCAAAAAGGTACTATATATAAAGTAGGGACTCGTGGCGTCGCACATAGGAAATAGTGAAGCTAGATCTCAAGCGCTTATCATATGTCTGTGATATTGCTGGTTGGCAAAACATTTCATTAATTATACAAAATGTATTAAGAATAACATCATTTTTTATGGTAAAATAAAATAATAAATGTAAAATATTATTTTATTTTTTTGAAAAACAACAGGTATAGAAATAAAAAACTACAATACAACATAAATCATAATTAATATCTACCATATAAAATACCAGACAACCAGGCTTCAGCTGATGGCAGTAGTTTGCTGTCTAGTACTTTATCAAAATTTGTGGTATTTATACTCTATGGTATAATTCAGTTAGTTGCATGATAACATTAATAACTCTTATCTTACATCATTATTTGTAATTTGTATGTATTTTGATTTTGAACTTTTTACAATAATCAGTTACCAAGTCAGTTATAGTTTACGGAAGAGTGTGAAATGTAAAAATTAAATTGGAAATTTGGAACTTTGCACTGTGCAATATATATATGTGAAATACTACGAACAAAGATAAATTAGCTTTTATGCTTATGGCTTCGAACAGAGATATTTTGAGTAATATAGATTCTAACCAAATAACTGAACTATTGAAAAACAAGAATAAATTACTTCTTACAGAACTTAGTTAACTTAGTTATTAAGGTTAATATACGTGTTAATAATGAGTAATTCTCAGTTACATGTATTGAGTAGTATAGATTCTAACCAAATAACTGAACTATTGAAAAACAAGAATAAATTATTTCTTACAGAACTTAGTTAACTTAGTTATTAAGGTTAATATACGTGTTAATAATGAGTAATTCTCAGTTACATGTATTGATGTATTAAAAATGTAATTATTATTACCTAATTTAATATTATCTAATTAAGAAACTAAAAATTGATAATTGTGGAGAAAACTGTCAATTATTTTTATACAGTTAAGAAAAGGCAATATACTATGAACAGTTTGAGAAATATTAAAATGTATACATATAAAATGTTTATATCATTAAAAGAACGTTTAAATACCATTCAGAATGTTAATATTTTTATTGATTACAACATTTTTAAGGATATTTTCTGTATCTGCGGAAACAGGTTACACTTTATCACTGATTACCCTGTAAATATTTTTCAATTCTGTTTACGGGACATTAAACTAGACTAATGGATCATACATTTCTATGACTTATAACTTTTTTAACTCATGTATATTGCGTATGCGCAACACAACTTCATTTATTTCAAATAGAAACCCTGTTATTTTGGATTGCTCGTTTTTTAAAATAGTTTTGATCTACCAACTTGTATTCTAAACCCAAAATCGACAAAATTAAAGCTAGGTACAATTAAAAAAAAAAAATTAATTAATTTACTAAATTTGATTATTTCCTTCTAAACACCATTATATAATCAAACTTGTTATAAATTAATTACTTTTTATGAATTACTATTTTATTTTATTATTACACATACCTAATGAAATTACATAATTTATTATTAAAACATGTATTTTAAGAAAACAAAATTCTAAATTTCTAATTAATTTTTTTAACAATTTATAATTTGCAATTGAATTTATAGAAATTACAAACATAAATTATTTGATAAATTGTTGGAAAGTCCCTCATTGTCTAGAGTGCATGCCTCAAATCTAAGTAGGTAAACATTTATTTAATTTCTAATTGTGTGTTTTTTCGTTCCATCAGAATTATTATTATTGAAACAATAATGAGCATTGGTCTTTCTATTTTTGTTATCTACCTATAGGTATAATTTTATGATATTATAATATCATTTGGCATTTATTTTCATATTAAGTATTATACAACTCATTATCAGGGTCATGTGATCTTAGCAGTTCAACGTTTTCTGTTCGTTATTGTCAATATTATAAAGCAAGTAACAGTTTAAAATTTGGTAAAATAAAAAGTTTTTTTTTTTTATATTTAGAGTTTATACAATCTGTAAAAAAAGTACAATAAGCATAAATTATGTTTTTGTTAAAATTATAATATACGTAGTAGCTTGAGTATCTTGAGGGAAGAACCAACCAGCTAAGGCACTTCGGTGTGAATTAAAATAAAAATGTAATTAGTGAAGTTAACGAGAAATGTAATTTAAATAAATATGTATAATGTAACAAGTAATACAATTTTTACCCTACACTGTGCATAATCATTTAAGAGCGTGATAATCAAATTCTTTCTCTGATTTTTTTATAATAATTATTCTAAGTTTGAGAATAACAATTATTTTCATAATGATTAATAGTACATCAATACACAATGATAAATTTAATTTGTTGTTGTTTTTTTTTTTTTTAAATTAAATACTTTACCATTTTGATTATATTATATAAATGTATAGCTGTATAGGGATGTATGGGGCCAGTATATACAATTAAACTGATGCAGATCCACAGAGGTAAGCATTCATTGTATTATATTTGGTATAGATTTTTGAAAATATGCATATTTTGGCTCTCCCTTTTTAAATGGCTAATTGTTATATAAAAGTTGTTATAAGTGTAGTACTTAATACTTATAATTACATATGAATGTACCCACATATTTGGATGTACTTGTACATCTGTAAATTGACATAACAATCTGTCTTCCAATAAACCTAAAAATCAACATGCGAATATTGCTTCCTGATATTTTATGTGACTTGGTGACATTCAAATTGATTTCTACCATTCCATGTTTTTATTACCCTAACATAACCTAACTATGAATATAATTTTAAAAATTTGCACTAACACTACAAGTCAAAAATAAAAAAGATTTAGAGTAATCTAAAAAAAATATTTGATCTAATTGTAGAAATATAGACTCATAGCAAGTATAGGCAAACATAAAAATATTGACAATTGTTATAATCTGCCAAATCTGACTATAATAATGATATTTATTTCTGGGAGGTTACAGTATTACTGTTATTTAAAATTTAAATAAAATATGGTTTTTGATTAAAAAACAATATTGAAATAATTATTCTATTTGGAAACCAATTTCAAATATTGGAAGAAACGATAACTGAACTTGTATAATAAAGAAAAGTAAATTTTCACCCTGTTCAAAAAAATTTAAATAAATCATCAAATCAAAATTAAATTTTTATTATAATATCTAAAATTTTCAACAATTATGTGGTTTTATATAAAAATTGAGTCACTTTAAAAAAAAAAATATTTTATGTTATTGAGTCACTATTATAGGGCTAGAATAAACAATTTATTAGCGTTATTAGTACTTATTTATTAACTTATTTTAAGCCAATTCGAGTTTTTTATAAGGTACCAACATTTAAGCAGGCCACTTTTTCTTCATAATAGTAAATACATATATCTTTTGTGTGTAAGGTATGGTATGGGGTGGAACTGTTGAAAGGTTGTATATCATACAATATTTTAATGAACCAACTCAAATTATTAGTTAACAACTTTTTGCCTTTTGATATAGATATTAATTAGGTGCCAACATTTAACCAAATCAGGGCCGTCCTGGAAATTTTCGGAGCTCAGGGCAGAGTAAAATTGCGGGGCATAAAATGTCATCAGTTGGCAGTTGCATATACCTATTATTAATTATTATGATGTATACAATATAGGGCCCAGGGCTTAAAAATATAGTAACTTGTACTTACAACTAGGGTTTCAAAATTTCATTTCCATGAAAAATAAAAATAAAATGTTTATTATATCTAAAAGTTTATAGTCGTCAAATTCCAAATGAACATTTTTAAAAGTTTGTTTGCCGTATGAAACAAAGAAAATATGTGACATATTTACATATAATTTATAAGTTGTTTAACAAATCTATAATATAACAAATTTAAACATTGCCTTTTAACTCTTAAGTTACAAACTCATAAACCAACTCAACATCATAACATATTGTTGAGAGGCATGGCTCTGCAAATGCATATTATACTATATTATATTCACAATGTATATAGACATAAACCACTCTTATAACAGTCGTGAATCGTGACCTTTTACAATATACAAAATATGATCTAAGTATTAAATAAAAGAGTCCAGAGCACCTTCACATAATCACATCACTCAGTCACATACACACACACATATACGACTTGTGTACACCTAATAATTACTTAAAATATACACTATTATTTCATTTACTGGTTGAAATTGACTTCAACTTTATTTCAAACCATTATCTTTTGGATCACTGACGGTCTGCACACAACAATATATCAAAACTCATAAAAAAGATGTTTTTACTCTCAAAATAATGCTAGGAATATTTATCAGCATTACATATAGAATATATACAAATATGAAATAATAAATCAACAAAAATAATATGTTTCTCTTTATTTCTAAGTGTGTAATCAATATATTATTTACCAAATCATTTATAACCAAACACGTTTAAAAGAAGAGAAAATATTTTTCATAATTTCATTAAAATATTTCAAGAAGAGTAAAATTTTCAATTTTGAAATATTTCAATTGAAAAATTTCAAATTCAGAACCCTACTTACAACAATATATGAATAAATAAATAAACAACACGTCATATACTGATATAATTAAACTTAAGAGGACGTTATACCCGCATGTGTTGTCTCCGTCTTACAAGTGCGTAACATAGAAAATTTTACGCTCAGCAAAACATGTGTAGTTAATTTTAAAATTAGAGTAATTTACCTCTTATAAAATCTAAAGGTAAGATTATTATCTATGCAACCTCATGGGCTTTTTAGTATATTTTAATTTTAAAGCGAGTTATGAGTATTTTAAGATGTATAAAAAAATTACAATTTTAAAATACTCATAACTCGCGTTAAAATTAAAATATAATAAAAAACCCATGAGGTTGCCTAGATAATAATCTTACCTTTAGATTTTATAAGAGGTCAATTCACTCTAAATTTTAAATTAACAGAGCTACACGTGTTTTTCTGAGCGTAAAATTTGCTATGTTACGCACTTGTAAGACGGAGACAACACATGCGGGTATAACGTCCTCTTAATATTGCCAATATAGGTAGGTAAGTACCTAATAATATTGATAAATTAATAAGTCAATAAATATATAGTGCCTAACTACTAAGTTGTATTTACCTAATACAATATAAAAATGTATTATAAATTACCCTCCTATGTCTTAAATCAGCAAGTGTGCCAATAATATCATAATATTTTAGTTGATCACCAATTTATTTTTCCATAAATATTATAGCTAAGTTTTTTGGAGACAGAGTGCTTCAAAAATAGTTTTTTTACAATTTTCAACTTTAAAAATTGAATTTTAATATTTAAAATTAGATATATTCATTTTACGTCAACTAATATAAGTAGGTAGGTAGTAAACAACTATTGAATGTATAAAAATATATAAATGATTTATAGGTATTCTTTTTTCATCATCGAGTTGACTTTTAGATTATTCTGAGCGGAGCATAAATGTATTGATTTTACAACGACGTGTGTGTTATTTTTTTATATTTATTTTTTTTTTTTTGTGCGTCATCACTTTTTAGGACAGTAAAAGTGCTTAGATTTTCTTCAACAGTGTCTTTTCTGATAGGAAAGTGAATCTAGTTGGTACTTTTAATTTTATTTTTTCAGGCGCTTTTGAAAACTATTGGGAATATTAAATCAAAGCATTTTAAAATATAAATGTTTTACATACTTATAAGTTATACGTTATTACTCACTTAAAAATTAAAATAACGTAAAAAACCAACAAGAGAACGCAATATATGTTCTGCAGATAATGTCGTTACTTAAAAGTTTGATGGACGGTACATTCACTCTAAAATCAAAACTCACCTCGCCCTATTGATAAAAGCGAACGTAAATTAGCTATGTCAAACTCGTGCAAGACGGAGACGACTCATGCGGGTGCGACGTCATCTTAATATTAAGTTTTAATAACAATAAAAAAATATAATTTATTGATATTCTTAGTTTACGTTTTTTGTATTATGAGTTTACTTTTAAGTGTTTTTGTTGGGGACCAATGAGGACATCTTGATAATATTCTCAAAAGCGCGAGGCCCTAGATAAATGTCACACAGCCGTCCCTGATCACGCAGACAATGTGAATGAAATCAGTAAGTGAAAATTAATGTGTAATATTGTAATAATTAAATCAATACGTCAAACTGATTTTTTAACCGTTATGATGTATGTATTTTTTGATTTTTATAAAAATCTGCCGATCATAATGTACTATGTTATTGTTGATTTAATAATTCTAATATATTTATATTAGTGTATTATAATAATCTATAATTTCATCGCCCGGGACATATATTATGTCCTACCTATAGGTATTTGCTTTATCAGTGAACAAATTTAATTGTTCAGTTAAAATATAGATTATAATACTGCGTTTGAGTAAGAAATATATTAAATAACTTATTATATATAATAACTTTTAATTAATGATTAAATATAAACAAACAATTTTTTTATGCATTATAATATCACATTATACATAACTTAAAAAACTTTTCTGACATCGAACGAAAAAAAAACCTCGTCTGAGCTCGCATGTAGAGCATAATATATATATATATATATATAATAATATACATTAGTGTTTTTCAAACTAAATATGACTTGTATAACACCATTTATAACATACGTATATAATATTCGACCTTTTATCTAATAATTTTTTTTTTATCGCGTTTAATGTTTATATATTCAATACACCGACCATTGGTCACCGCGCTAGTCGCAGTTGATTTACTTTCGAAGACGAATTACTATTATTTCGTGCAAAAAATATTTTATAACAACTAAATTGTGATTAGACGATAATAATAATGTGGTAGACAATTTTTGAATATTATAATATTATTGTGTATCACTTCAGTGGTATTTTAGTTGTTACACGAGACGACGAATCGTATAAACAGTCGTAACAGCCATAACGGCCATAACAACTATAACAGTAGCCACTGTTTCCGAAATGACAACCACATCAGACATGAACTTGTCTAACAATTTTTTCCAAGCGTCGTTAACGCTGTTAACGGTTTATGTGACTGTAGCTTCTACGCTACGCCAACCAGGTATGATAATGTTATAACGATATAGGTACTTAAAAAATATATTTGATACATTTATAAATTGAACATTTGTTGAGCCGACTGCAAGCCCTTGATCTAGACAGTGGCAATGAAGAATAAAGTCGGAAAACTATGATAACTAGGCATAAACTATCATAGAATGACTATCAGAAATGTACTCTTATGAATCGATAAAGATTGACAAGCTGATTGATGAATTTCAAACATGTTTGATTTTATAGGAAGATTGACAATCACGGTTTTCAGTGTATGTCCGACGCGGTGTCCTAAATAAATTCAACGAGTGTGTGCGATTTCGAATCTGGTCATGCTGTTTTGATCGTCAGATTCGGTGAAATTCAAGTTACTAGTTATTTCGTTTTTTGCCGGGCTAGCCGGAATTACGTAGGACACCGCGTAATCAATTACTAATTTATCATTATAAACTAAACAATACATTTTCGTTTTGACTTTTGATCGTTCTTATAAATTATTCCAACCCGATCGAAATGGTTAGACAAATATACGAAATTACTATACGAAGCTGTGCTGCAGTGCTGAGTGTAGACGATGCTTACAAGTCTTAACGTATACACAACAAAATGTGCCTAGGTGTACGAAGTCACGAAGATAAAAAGGATTTCCTGTGAGAACCAATGGTTTTTCACAACTCACGTCTTATTTTTATTACTTGATTTATATTTATTATGTGGTGCAATTTATGAGCTATTACAATATAACTAATAACACCTATATAATATTATTTAGTTTTATAAATTGTGGGTGAGACAGTGAGTAGTACCTAACTAAAATAATAAATTCCTGCAAAATATAGATACTTATACGTATTTGAAGTAATTAACATAAAATACAATTTCAACAATATTGTATCGGTCAAGTGGCAATTTTTAGAAATTCAACTAGGTAGGTATGAAAAACTCATAATTTATAAAATATATACGATTTAAATGATTAAAATATTTATAATATTATATAGGTATTAGTTATTGACATTTAGAAAACTGAAAAGTATAATGATAAAGAATAGAAACTATATTATGACGTATATTTTATTTATTGTCGACAAATAAATAAATGTTAAGTACTCATTTTTTGAAAATATATCGTATGCTGTAATAATATATTAATATCATACATTTAATTTGAACACGTTCAATATAAATAAACAATTTTTTGGTGGCACACATAATTACGGTAATACGTGATACACTAGTGTGCCGTGACACACCAGTTAAGAACCACTGGTTTAGTAGGTACCTACACAAATAAAAATTATTATATATTAATTTGCAACTGATTGTAATTGGTAATGATCACTCAAGGTCACACGCACTATGACATACCTATCTACAATATTAATATAATATTACTGATTTATTTTTGTTGACCCCATAGTACCCGACTACCCGACAATGGCGGATCCAGGGCTTAATTTTGGCGGGGGAATGGAGGGGGTGAAAGTACAAAAAGTACATACATTTGCTACAAAATTGGCTAAACACAGTGTAAAACAAAGGGAAACTACGGCGATTGAGGGGGGCAATGCCCCCTTTGCCCTCCCCTGGATCCGCCACTGCAGTACCCGAGTTGTTAGTATAAACAGTAATAACATAATATTATTATTGTGTATTTGTGCATGTATTTATGTTTTGAGAGCTTAGTCAATATTATAAGCAAACATATTTTCAAGTTTTTATTAATACAGCAATATGAGAACTGCAGTGTCGATAGGGTTTTATTTTTACATGTGGGTGGTAGACTCCGCTTATAAATAATATATACGAAATACCTATTATGTATTAGGTACCCAATTTTTTTGTTTTAAAAGATTGTTCCAATGTCGAAATATATTCATCGAATCTTTTGATATCGTAAAAAGTCTACGATTATATATGTTACCGGCAAAGTGTTGAATACCTATAAGTATTATTCAAAAGAAATCCTAATCAATCTATGTAGAATCTCTTGTATTATTTGGCAATGTGTTTTTTAATTATGCCTAGGTAATCCATGCAATTCCTAGGATTTCTATATGCGAATGCATGTAAAGCGTAAGTCGTTTTAATTAAGTCTTTTAAAAAAAGTATGAACATTATTATCGTAGCTATATTAATTATGTATTTATATTTATTTTATTGCAGTATACAGCTGATGAATGACATTTTGAACTGCATAAAATATTATTAAAAAAAAATTTTTTTGTGACATTTTGAATTGCATGTTAACCTATTGTCCAGTGTTTTCGTATACTACTGCAGGTTTGCTATTGTCCGTAAAGCAAATATATTTTATAAAGAAGTAAATTTTTTTGTGGAGACTGGAGATTTTAATAATAATAATAATATATTATTCGCAACAATAATATACAATAGATTTTAGGTTATATTTAACAATAGTTTACAACATATATTACCATATAGGCACACATCCATAGTAACGCCTCTCTACCTTTTTTTTTCATAAACGACAAACGAATACCTATCTAATTTTAGTAACGCTTATTTTTATTATTTACTGAACAGTATGGTACTATACATTTATGACTTAATAAGTACCTAGTGGCTAGTAGACTAAGTTCTATTAACTTTTTTATTTATTTATTTGAACATACATTTTGGGCTGATAACAATTATTTATGTATAATAATATTAGCAATACGCCAATACGACTGATACTAACATAGACCACGATGTATTTAAAATAAATGTATTAATAGCGATGCTAATAAGTAATAACTAATAGTGATAATAACCATTGACCTATTATAACAATAATAATAATTGAAAGTATGATAAATAATACACTATATCAGTATATTGTAGTTGTGGGCGTGTTGAACGTTTGGTCGTATTAAATTTGATATCAACTATTCCATTATATATTGTTACATATGTATGAATAATGGTCTCGTATGGAAAAGTGACACTGGCCGAAAAGAGAACGGTACATTTTGGCCGAAAAGGGGTCCGTCCGGCCTCGTAAAGACGTTTAATTTGGGGTATCACATGGTAAAATTTTAGGTAAAAAAAATTCATCTGTAAAAATTATTTAAAAAATACAATTTATAAATTTACCGGTTTAATATTGGTAAATGGACTTACATATCTAGTATTTTCCATTGAAACTTCGTCTTCAATCGTTATTAAAATGTGTTTGGCATATTATTTTGAATATCGAGACCTTGATGCTTATGAGCTTAAATATTTTAAAAGCCCGTACCTATATTTTTTTCCCTGTTTGAACCAAGAACCGGGGACGGAACTGCTTTTGCATTGCTTTGACCTATCCACATAATAACACCTAAAACATTTTTAGCGTCTTCGTGACGTTTTTCGACATCGGGTACAGAAACTCGAACTGTGTAGCACCGATTTCTGCCGGTTTAAGTTTTTATCTGACCATGTATGTAAAGTATATTATTTTATATACATTTAATACACTCCCCCCACTAGCGAGATTCGGAATTATATTGATAGACCTATAGACTATAGCAGAGGTGGCGAACCTTTTTTGGGTCAAGTGCCAAAATTTAAAATCAAGTTTTTTGAAATATGTTCGCGTGCCACCAACAAAAAAAATGAATTTTACTAGGTAAGATGAAAAGAAAAAGCATGCAATAATTACACACATTTTATTAGGTATATACTATATAATTTAATAAATAAATAATAAATAAATAGTATATATGTAAAGTTTTATTTCATTTATTAATGTGATTTCTGATGTTGGTTTTTAGAAGACGACATTTTAATATCTGGAGTATAGTTGGTAGTTTTCAGTGAAACACAAGCAGCACTAGTTTCATCGATTAATGTATTTCTCTGCTTCGTTTTTATTAAATTCATTATGGAGAATAAACTTTCACAAGCATAAGTTGACGAAAAAATCGATAGGATAGAATGAGCAACTTTTTTTAATGTATTAAATATGTTTGGAAACGGATTCCAGACTTTAAGAATTTCAGTATCTGCATTTTTTTACTATGTTTGCTTGAAGTCGGTTGATTTTTATTTCTTCGATTAGTTGTCTTAAGTCAATGAATTTTTGTTTCCACGTATTACAGGATTGAAGATCAATTAACTCAAATTCAAATGTACTTATTTATATTCATCCATTCAAAATAATGTAAATCTAATTCATCGTAATTGCAAGTATCAGGGCATTTGAGGAACTTAATATTACATTCAAACTTTTTAAAATCTATAAACTTGTTATTGAACTGCTGAATTGTTAATTTTATGATACTTAAAAATTGTTTATATTTTCATCTAATTTAGAATTTTTCGTTGATTTCAACCGGTCGCAACCGGTCGCGGTATCGGTAAATTTAAAATAAACTTCGTAATCGAATGTTGGGTACTTTGTACTTCTATCGTAGCAATAAGAGTACAAAAATCATAAATATTATTTATTATAACAATTATAAACACATTTTATTACAAACTTATAAATTTAATTCTTAAAATTTCTCATACTAAAGTTTTAAAATATAATATTTTTTTTTAAGATGAATAATATTTGCGTGCCACTTAAATTTGGTCAACGTGCCACTTCTGGCACGCGTGCCATAGGTTCGCCACCCCTGGACTATAGGTACTAGGTAGTCATTTTATTATAAATTGTATATTATACTTTTCTTGTTAGTTTTTATCATTGCATAGAGGGCCTAGGTATTATATAGAATGCCAGATTCAACACTTTGTCTGTAACATATATACACTATACAGTGATATAATTATTTCATTATTGAATTCTGTATTGTTTTGTTTTTTTTTTTTATTTTACAATTAGAAGATTTCCAAAGACGTGTCATTAAATTGACTATAGACTCTATTAGCCCGACAGCGTTTTATGCCGAATGGAGACTATTGCCAGACATCGACGGCATTGTAAATTATTCACTCACGTATTCCACTCAACTCAACACTGAAGTTAAGTTAACTAGTGGCAACAACTTAACACTGACCGGGTTGATGGAATGCACAGCCTATATAATCACGGTGAGGAGTTTATATTATGGAGCCGGTGAAAATGCGTTTGGCGGTCCATTTACTTCTACAGTTGCGCTGACTTCACATACTTCCCGTGAGTAAAAAAGTGTAATAAATTAAAAACCAGCATAATTATGTCTTAAATATTATCCTATAGTGGATGCCACTTATAAGACTCACGGGTTACGGATAAAAGGTTCAGTTGCTTATAACGCAGTGACCTACGTGATTCCGTCAGAAGCGACGAAAAACAAAACGGTTTGTATTTCGTCGCATTTGTCGGATTCACGTAGGATGCGGCGTAAAATTCAAAATTGCCCGGTTCCGTTAGGAGTGTATCTAAATAATTTTTTTTAAAAAAATTGGTTTTTCTAATACGACCAATTCGGTTATAAGAATATTTTTGGTCAAATATCGAAATAAATTAGTTTTTAAAAAGTTATTTGTGTTATATAGTGGTTTCAATTTATATGTACCTATGTCTTATATGCACAACAATATAGTTATCGTGTTTCACACATCACCGAAGCACTAATTTTCTATCGACTAATAGTCAAAATAGACGAAAGTAACAAAAAAAACAAATTTTTAATAAACATTAATATGTAAGAGTAAAGTGGCAATATAATTTGAAATGTATATTATACTTAATATTAATAATACGATTGATTATGAATACTATAGTATACGATAATACCTATTATAGATGTAATAAATAGGTAAAATTAAAAATAGCAAAATTAAGTCAGTAATTAATTGAAATTTATGATAATTGAGAATCTTTGTTTCTTGGAATCGGGCGATTCGTTCATAGACCTATCTTATTTCTTTAAAACTTCACAATCACCCAATGTGCTGGCCCCAATGTCTTATAAGTGGCGTCCACTGTATTTATTATTTTTCTATTGTGTCATAAAACGTGGATTAAAAAAAAATAAAGTCATGACTAATATATTGTAATTTTAGAATTGAAAGCGGTGAGGAACCTAACCTTAGTGATTTCGAGTCATTCGATTTTGATTTCATGGGAAAACCCGGCGGAACAGAAACTGTGTACGGCGAATTTTCACGTCTCATTGACTTCAATTAGGGACACTGGCCAAGAAATACAAACTGAATTTGACCATCACATAATGACAGCGTTAGAGCCCTGCGTCACATATTTTGGTTACGTTTCCGCGGTCGACTTCGTTGGCGTCAAAGGAAGTCCCGTGGCGTTCAATGTGACAACGGACACTGGAAGTATGTATATAGTACTTCAGACCTCTTTACACTTACCCGAGAAAGCCTTATTGGGTTTTCGAAAAATTTCTGAACACTTAACGATTACTTGACAGTAAACCGAGAGTATTCTATTTATAATATAGGTGTAGTTCTAGGAATATGAAATAAGGGTTAGAACTACACACAACATATGAACCTATACATATTATATAAGTTGTATAAATGTCAATTAAATACTCGTAGTATTATGTATAAAATATTGTATTCATATAAAGAGCCTGAAAATATAGCCCTTGGCACGTTAGTTTTTTCTTGGTCCTTGACAAAACATTGTCGTGTGGTTGTCATTATTTTAAAAACTGATCACACTGCACCTCAACGATTACTTCCCTTCATATTGACCGGTATGGTTAGGTTGACCATTTATTTTTTATTTGTGATATTTGAGTGTTTTAAAGTTTGTTTATTTCAGTACCTGGGCCTGTAGTGAAATTAACAGCTTCGTCAAATGGATCGAGAACTATATTCGTTAGATGGGATAAACCGATTAATTCGTCTTTCTGTTTTCGTCAATACGTAATCGTTTATTGTTACGATATGTTCGTTTGCTCTACAATTATAACTGAAGTACGTACCTACCTTATTCTTAAATCTAAAAACAGTTATGATAAAATGAAGTAAGAAATTAGATTTTTTTTTGCTCTAAAAATGTACTGATAATTCCTTACATGTATTATAAAAAACTCAAAAATTGACTTAGTAAATAAGTGTAATAAATCAGTAATAATTTAAACTAAACTATTGTTAATATTTAACTTATGATTATATTGATATACTATTTATATAGTACCTATACATTGATGATTGATACCAACATGTTAAATTATTTGCAGACCAACTCTTTGACTATTTCACACCTAATGCCTTGTGTAACGTACCAAATAACGGTCACGCCGAAGATGACTGACACCGAGAATGGCATGCCAGCCAAAACCAAAGCCACTGTAATCGCCGAAGGTATAATATTATCTAAGTAAAAATATAACTCAGTGTATCCACAGATATTCTACACTCCTGATCCATTGTGGTATCGATAATACAACATTTCTTTGTCCTACAAAATCATAATTTCTATAATATCATGATTCCTATACTAAAATTATCATTGATTGCTATTACAGCACCATACAACTCGAATTTGTTTAACTCATGTGGTCTCCACCAAACTAGCCACATCGGAATACTTCACTATTCACTTATTATCCTTTTATCTACAACTGATAATCATTTCAAGATAAATTGTATTAAGTCTAAGATAATAGTTAATATTACGATGACAAAAGAATCTTTTGAATATCGTATACTGATACATAGGTAATAACTAATAACTAATAGATATACTTTATGGTATATTATAATATATACGTCATCAAAGAACATTTATATAGTTTTATATATTATAAACTAACCTATCTGCGAAATAAAATAGGTACAGCAAAAATATTATTGATATTAGGTATATTTGAGAGTAATTTTGAAAAAATAACATAAGAACCAAATCTGCTTGAAACTTCCATCTACCTGTCTTTCTTATCTCTTTAAAGTTATGGTTCACAAATTCTAATATAATACACATATACTATATACATATTACATACTCGTATATATGTTTGATATAGGATGTTTAAAATAAATCGAGTTAGATTTTTCATAGTGTTTAAGGTAAGATGAATTTACAAGCGCAGAGAGCGACTTTGATATAATATAAGTATTCCCCTTTTAAAATTACGACTAACTCCCGCCTATGTGGCTGGTACTGCTAGAAAATTCCTGATCGATGAATTCTGAATTCGTAAATAAGTAGTATAATGAATGTTATTTTTTCAGTTTTGGAAAAGCCCAAGAATGGACGAATATTGTTTTTAACCAGTAATAACGTCACTCTGCAGTGGGATCATCCTATCGATTCCGTTTGCAATTTTATACACCAAATCGTAAACTGTTCGTATTTAAATACTTCACTCGAGATGACAACATATACAACAGTCCAAGCAGTGGTCATAGATAACTTGAGACCTTTCACAAAATACATTTGTTACTCGGCGTATTTTAATAAGCAAGGTTATTCAGAAAAGAGTGACGAAATCATATTTCGGACAAAGTTGCAGGGTAGGTATTATTATCATTAAATTGACAATATTATAGAACGATTTTAATGATTTTTTGACTTGTTTTAAGTGGTTACGGACATTTACAGTTTCCAAATTCTTTAGTTTTTTTTTTTTATAAATGACAATAAAATGTTATTCACTGGGTCAAAAAGCTTGTAAATTGAATAAAAGGCTCCTAATTTATTGTTACAATTGTAGTTGAAATATATTAAAAATGCATAGTTACTTTAAGTCATTTAAAGTTCAAATTTTGACAAAATATATAAAAATCACGAAAATGTGCAAATTATTTTGAGTTAGAAATTCGTAAAAAGTTTTCTTTATAAATCTAAGATTAAAAAATTTAATACAAGATAAGATTCCTCATAATTTTGTCTACCTTAAAAAAAATGTCTTTTGGAAAGTCAAATTAAATTTTTATGAGCGTTTGAAGTTTCGATTTCTCATGAAACAATTTTCTTATTTTGTTATAATTCAAAAACGCATAACTGTAGAATGTTAATAGAAATTTATACCATATGTTTATTTTATCAATTCCTATAGTTGATAAAATTTGCAAAATATTTTGACTCATTTTGGGCTGTTTACGGACATTTACAATTTTTAATTTTTTTATGTTTTTTTTCTTCAAATGTCAATAATATTTTATTCGTTGGGTAAAAAAGCTTGAAAACGTAGTACAGGGTTCCTGATATATTTTTACAATAGCAGTTGAAAAATATTAAAAATACATATGCACAATTTTTATAATAATACAACATTTTTAATAATGAATAATGATGTTTAATAATATAATAAATATTATTACTTTTTTTTGATAAAAAACAAGTACCTATGTACCAGCGAACCCAAGAAATTGCTTGTTTAAACTGGGCCATAATATGTAAATTATATCTAAAAAATCTAAACGTAATTTCTTTCAATTTTATGTTGATAAGATAATGTATTAATGTGGGGCTAGGGACGTATGGAAATTAGCATGTTTTTCAATAATCATTCAAAACATAGTTAAGTAATATTTATTTATCGTATGTAAAGTAATATAGAAAATTGTTTCATAATACTAGGAGTTTATCTTAATATTTTTAATTTTGATCATCTATCTTTTTTTCCATAAAAATGCATTATATTATGTGTAATTATATTCCAAATATATTTAAATGTAGGTAATATGTAATATATTTCATGGAAATATGCAAAAATAAAACACCGAACTAATAAACGAAAATGTATACTATATAATATGTGTATGAAATTGTATAATAAAAAGATATTAGAAGTTTAACTTATCCCCTCACCCCACATGGTATACGAATATACTTCTCATGCTTTCAAGACAGGTCCTCCATCCAGTGACTGTGTCTTATTTAATTATAATATCATCCTATCTCAAATCAGCCTTTTTCGTATTGGTTTCTTTTCCATTATCACGCATTCATGCGTAAAAGGTGGTTCTGCTTTGGCATGAGTGTCCAACCCACTGTAATATGTTTTGTTTCTGGAAGAGTCTCTCAAACTCGTTATTTTCCTTTGCTATCCATTCCCTCATCACTTCTTTCAAAAACCATCAGTTTCCTTTCGTCCGTTTTCTTTAGGATCTTACATTATTGCAAATTCGCATAGAACATTAACTGCCTATTCAAATTTATCAGACAACACTACATCAATAATATAGCATGCGGTTGAGGGTCGCCTAAAATGTTCGTCTCAAATACATTTTTTGATTGTGCTGCGGTGACGTGTATACAGAGTACAGAGTGGCATGATAATATTATAGTTATACGCAATATTATATTGTTGACAATAATATTATGTTGACAGTGCCAGACCCACCAACAAATTTATCGATCATTAAATTGTCCGCCAGCAGCGTGGTCCTTACGTGGGCAGCGCCTACTACGATATCGCACGATGCAATCGACGAATACCGTTGGACGGTTACGTTCAAGAATTTTTTATACGATCCACCGAATCACTGCGCTCCCCGAACCACGGAACCCGTGGTCACATATTTCGTTAAAAATGACCAGACGTACCAGTATCAAATTGCGAATCTATTGCCCGCTAGTTGCTACCTCGTAGAATTGAGCGCTGCAACAGAATCCGGTCATGGAAATTCAACAAATATTACGATGCACACGTTATCTTCGAGTAATGTATAAATTATAATTCCTATTGAATAATCTATCAGTTACGTATTATTATTTCACCAGATTAAATGCGTTTTTAAAATTAATTTCTTTTACAAACGATATACAGCAAATATAAAGTTAACTGGTACGTAGGTATACAATGTACTACTATAGGTACACTATATATTATTATCATCAGAGGTGGAATAGTACCTTTAAAGTATAAAACTTAATATTAGGTAAGTACACTAAATTTTTTTTTTAAACCCTTTTTCGTGTTATTGATTTATTTCTCATATAATAATAATATTAGAAAACATAATTATGTTTTTATCTAATCAGGCTCCTTGAATTTTAACTTCAGTTAAGATTTTTATTACATATATGATATTGTATAAAACACTTTAATTGACGATTTTCTACTTTTCTATACATTTAATTTATTAGACAATGTAGTTATTAGTTTAAGCTGTATTCAATTAAACACGAAACCCAATCTTTTTCCAGATGGAATGCCTCGCAATTTATTTTATGTCAACTTAATTTAATCTTTTATTTATATTCATTTTTAAATTTTTATAAATGTTATTGTTTATTGTTCCATAGATACTACCAATATTTAATCATGTTCTATATATTTTTGCAGCTAGTTCTCCGGTCAAAAACCTACAAGTCACATCGATAGAATTCAATTTGGTCGTCCTGAGTTGGAAGTATCCATGCATGCCAAACGGAAAAATTGCATTTTTCCACAGTACACTAGTGGGAGAAAGACTTGGATTTCATAATCACATTTTTAGTATTAAATGCGATATTTCAGTAAGAATAATTATTTTTAATATTCAATATTTATTAGGACAATAAGTTTGAATGTTTGATCAAAATGAAAATTCAATTTATTTTGAGCATAATGTTTTCTCCGAATATTAGTATTCCAACATATATTTCGTATGTTAATCATTTATACTGGCAAAGATTTAAAAATGCTTAACAGTTTTTTATTTTTAAAAGTTGTTTTTTTATTTAATTCATTAATATAATTAAATGTTATCTTTTACATAATATTATATAATATACAAGGCGGTCCATTTAACGTAAGACACTCATTATTTCTATAAAAACACAAAAGTTTTTGAAAGTATTTCTATTGCATAATTTTATTCAGAGTTTTAGAAAACTGGGCAGGATCCGGCCCATTATCCCAGAAATATAACAGTGGCCCTATTCTGACCGTAGGCGTAATGAGTTGGGAGCTAGAGGGGGCTTAGCAATCAAAATATTTTTTTATAATAATATAATGGCAAATTAAAGTAAGTAATTTATAATTTATTCATTATAGAAACTGGAACCATTTAACTATTAAAGTTTGATGACACCTCTGTTATCTATATATATAAAAATAAGTGTACATTTTGAATAAATTTTATAACTCAAGATCCACCAAACTGATTTTGATAAAAATTCCAGGACATATTAAGATTAATATGTAGATGATTTCTATGAAGTTTGTACGCTGTGGGATAAGTGGTTCCGGAGTTATGGCCTCTCAAGTGCACACCTGGCGACATGGCCAAAAACAACATTAACGTCTATACAATTATTTTTATCTATATATATATAACCCATAGCAAACATTAAAAAACAAAAATGTCTATCGTAAATCTCAAAATTCCTGTTTGAGAACCTACCGGGGGTGATCACTTCTCTTTTTAAATTAGCCTATGACACTCACAAAGAATGTGGCTTTGTATTGGTGAAAGAATTTTCGAAATCGGTTCAGTAGTTTATCCCGAACATACAAACAAACGCTATCATTTTATATATTAGTATAGATAAAAATGAATGTTTGTGTGTAGATTAGACCTCTGGGAAAAAGATGGGCTAATTTAAAAAGTGTTAAATTTGTTTTTTTTTTATTCATCGGACTTTAGTACGGTTACGTTAGGCTTTTGTATTAATTGATTAAATTAATCCTCCGTAGGTGGAATTAAGTAAAAATGACCAACTTGGTACAATTTGAATACTTTAGAGTTAAATTATACACTTACGTACAAACCGCACGGGGTCCGCGATCTACCGCAGGTAGATAGCCTACCTGATAATATACTGCTGCGAATCAAAATTTTTATTCCGGGCAACAGAAAAGTTAAGATAAATTTTGAACACCATACACCATACACCAAATATTAAATAACGAACCTAACAAAGTTTGAGTCATGTAGAATTGGTACATTTAATGGTCAACGAAGTGCCAGCGGGATCAGCTAGTATAAATATATAATCCTATTATGTTTATATCATATTACTATGTTTATGTACCGCGATTTCCTATACGATATATTCGATATATTCGTACCCCTTACAAGGCACCGGACCAAAACCCAACCAAAAACGGCCCACTGGGCTAGCCTCCTTTCCCGATTTTAATTTGTTACATAGCAACATTTTTGTAAAAGAAATTTTATTTTTTTACTATTTTTTATAAAGATTTTTCTGTTTTGAATGACATATATTTTTATTTCATATTCTGAACTTGAATATTATTCAGAGTATTTCGTTTAATTTATAAAACAAGAAGTTATAACTGTTATAAATGTTTGAAGTTTAGATGAGTGGAGACGTGGAGTAGTAGACAAATATTTTGCGGGATACCGCTATACCACTTCACTCCGCTCATCTAAACTGTAAATACTTATTAGTTATAACTCATAAGACGTAACTAAGCTACTCGTCCAAAAACTAGATTTTTTATACCAAAGTACTCCAAAATAAATTTTGCTTTGGAATAAGGAATGAAAAATCCATGTTGTCATTAAAAAAATTTAAAATGATAATTGATAGGTAACGATAAAAAGTATTTTTTTTTTAAATGCCGTTTTTAAAGGACTTCAAATTATGTAAAATTAATTTTTGAAATAGAGTGTCTTATGGTAAATGGATCACTTGCCACCTGGTATACATTTTTAATTTAAACCATTCGCGTAAACATGTTTTTGATAACAAAATATATTTTATCAGGACAATGAAACGGAATTCGAATATAGTTTAACTCAATTACTGCCTGAATATACGTACGTCTGTACGGTAGCAGCAATAACCGATTCCGTGGAGAACCCGGGTCAAGACAAACGCATTCGATTTATCACACCATCGACGAGTATAAAACATTTATATTATAATATTTAAATAAAAATTATAGTCAGGGTTTTTATGTTTTTCATCTTTATATCACCTAGTACTTATATTGTCTATAAGTAAATACGCATGCCTCATAGGGATTAGGGGTATATAAGAGTGTGGATCTATTTATTCAACTTATAAATCACATACAATTTTTTTTTTTGGCTCTAGGAAATATTTTAAATTTCTATTTTATATAATATTATTTGAGATTTTGAGAATATTTTGAAAATTATATTTTAGATTCTGAGCGGAGCGAGGAAACTAGTGGTTTTACAGTGATATTTATTTTTATTTTTATTCTGTAAACAAATTTTCTACCAGAAGGAGTGCTTTGATTTCAACATATATGGTGTATTATTTTTTAGCAAATTGGATCAAGATGTTACTTTAGAGAGGTCAACGTTTTCGATTTTGTTAATAATTTTTTAACCACCAAAATACCCTTTGCTAACCTATTTTTTTTCTAACGCTTTGTTATTGAATGTTTATCATCACAGAAACGAATTAAAATTTTAAAATTGCTGCTAAAAAATTAAAATGTATTATTTAATATTTATATTTATTCAATTTACTATTGAATATCAACATAATTTATGAACCTAATTTCAAATTATATAATATTATTTATCAAACATAATAATTTCTATGTATAAATAAATATATTGCTACATATAATTACCAATTTTAAAAATTGTACACTGATCCTTTGCTCAGATTCGTTTTTTAACGAATGCAATAATTACATTCAAATTGAAGACTGTAATAATACACTATCCTGTCCGAGGACTGAAGGGACATACTCCACCACGCTGCACTTACCCACTTTTTATTATTTCTTCTATATTTGTTAATAGTATTCTAAAATTTTAAATAGCCATGTACCATTAATTAAAAAACAACTTCCACCACTTCATTGCAACAACTGCAGCAATTTAATGTCAATAATAGGCTCTATAAGATTTTTAATTTAGCGCAAAACGATTTTTTTTTATTTTACATGATTTTATAGGCCCGGATTTACCTAATAAATACGATACGTACCGCAATTTACGAGTGACCGTGTCCGACAGTCATCTCACGCAGGTCCATTTGTCCATACCCGGCGATTTGTTCACGAGCGCCTCCGGAAACATTCTATACTATTCGATAATCGTTTACCAGGACGGCGGATTTCCGGACAAACCGGAACATGGCAATAGGTTGAATAATCCTCGACAGCAGATGGACGACGACGTCTGGCCGCCCGTAATGCGGACGTGGGCCGAAGCTGCGCCGTACCCTTTCATACTGGCGTACCAGACGACCCCCGACCGGTGGATGCCTTTCAAAGGTGAGTATTGGTGTACACTGGTGTACCTATTTTATTTTGGTGATACGTGTTTCGGAGGAGGAGGCGGGGGTCGTAATACTAGAAAACTAGGAGGGGGTGAAAATCATCCTACACAATATGAGCTATACATAAAAAAAATTATTATTATTTTAATTTTGCAGAGAGTGCTTTGAATATTTTTTGGGGGATAAGCCACACACAATCACCTCCTATGTTGCTATTATGTGCATGGTTGTGAATTTAATACTTTACCCTGTGTTCGTTTTTTTCCTACATAATTAAAGCAATAATTGATCGAGTTAATTAAATTTGTTTTACTTTATCATACTAGCATGATCAGCTATACAAATATGTGTTTGTGGGACTGAGTAAATATTTTCTTGTAGTTCTTATTATATATTTGTAAATTTAAATTATGGCTTATTTTAAATATTTTTTCAATAATTACCTATTCATTAATATTCTAAAATATATATTTTTCTAAATAGTTTGCCCTTTTTTATTCAACTTTTATTATTTATATTTTGAGAATTTAGATTTTTAGAATATACATTTTTTTATATATTTAAATGAACTAATCAGTTTTTCAGTGCATTTTACTAACAGTTAACATCTTTATAGTTTATATACGATATACCAGATATAAGCTGGTTCTAATTTATGTCAATATTTATGTCTAAATGATGTACATATTACTGCTTTATTTAAAATGTTATGTGAGATGGCCCATATTCATTTTTATACGACGATTTTTATTGTCCAATGGGTTCTGCGCAGAGTATACTTTGAACGTTGAATCCATAGAATTATTACGCCCCCGGGCACTCGATTCAAATACCACTCCTAAATATAAATATTACCTATATTTTTTTCGTCCATGATTTTTTTTTTTTTTTTGTGGGGGGGGGATCGAAATTCTAGACTTTTGTTCAAGCTAATAATATTTGAACTTATCAATAATCTCAATGTATTGGATGGATTTAACAATTAAAAAAAAAAAAACAATGAGAACATTCAGTAATTTTTAAGTTTCACATTTGATATATTACTATTATTATGTTATAATATTGTAATTTTGTTCGACGTTTAGATCAAAACGGTGGGGTTTTCGACATTGGCGCGGATGACACCTGTTCCATAAACGATATGAAAAGTTATTGTAACGGGCCGCTGAGACCAGTTACTAATTATAGACTGAAACTCAGGGCTTTTACCGCAGACGGGTTTCAAGATTCGTGGACTGTACCGTTTACTACGCGTAAGTTCTGAAAGAATACGTTAGGTAAAAAGTAGCAACAATTTATCAGCTAATGTAAATTTATCAATACTCAACCTCAATATAAAACGATCAAATACCAAAAAATACAACATTAATATAAAACTAATACATTATACATATCGCCCAGGAACTAAATTAACGAAAGCTGGACTTAAAGTATGTAAATGTTGTATATTAGAGTAACAAATAACAATTATAATAATTATTATATAATTTCGCATAATGGTGCAAAGCATAACTACTGCTCGTAACGCGTAAAATAATAAATATTGGACAAGGTCTGAAGTATTATTTCTCACATTTTCAGGTTAGCATGCCGGTATAAATATATGTGTTACCGAGCCGGTATATATAATATGGTTACTAGGGTGATAAAACCACCACAATAAGAATAAAAATAAAACCTCAATAATTGACCTGGATTTTTACACTTACTTACTGTGAACTTTGATGTTTTACTATTCGTGTACTGCATTTTAGGCGGAAAACCCACTGCAGTCTACTACTTGGTGTTGTATAGTGTACTGTTCGCGGTGATCATCACTGCGACCGGAATGTATTGTATACTCAACGAAAAAGTCCCATGGTACGTAAAACGACACTTTATAATAGGGTAATATATAATATACCTAACCGTGTGTCTGGCCAGTGGCGTATTCAAGATTTAACAGCTGTAGGGGCAACGAAAGTTTGAACAACCTCCCCACTCTTCTCACAAAAGTACAACAACTATAATATCATGAGTACCAACACTGCAACTATTATTGTACCTATAAAATATTTTATCGTGTTCAAGAAAATCAAAAATGTCTGTATATACGTATAGTTACTATAGTATCGTGAATTCGTGTACGAAAAAAAACTTTGGTGTATAGATCTGGTTGTATAGGTTGGTTTTTAGGTTGTATAGGTTAACGTCTTGACGTCTTGTTAACAAAGGCCACACAATGTTATCAAACAATTTTATTATTTATTATATTGACAGACAATATCCTACATTTTCACCATTTTAATATGTAGGTAGGTAGTTAAAAAAGCTAAATAATCAAATAAAAAAAATTCTGCCCGAGGAGATAGGCATCGTCCCTACCTAAATATGCCACAGCGGCACTGCGTACAGGTTTTTAATCGAATGAAACAGGGCCGTACAGTACAGAGTGGTACACCCGACTGGAACACGCCAAGAGCCCGGTTTGCCGAGTGACATGAACTTCAAACACCTGTGGGCCAAAACTCCTCAAGAAATCGAGGCCGAGTACGACCTACTGAATATGTACTCAAAATCAAACTTCACGACGGACGTGGCTGTGATGCCTCAGAACAAGTTCAAAAACCGTTACATCAACACGTTACCATGTAAGACCAGAACATTTAGCGATTTAATAATTTTACATACACTCACCCATCGTGTTGGTCTTGTTGTATAATATATTACATAGATGATTACAACCGAGTGATTTTAAGGTCCGGCGACACCAATGACTACATCAATGCATCTTTTATCGAAGTGAGTGATACATTTTAAGTCGTTGTTAAAATATTATAGTGGTACATATTCTAAAAATATGCGTTTTATATACACATGAACATTGAACATAAATATGTTTTTGGGCTGGGTACAGATATTTTTATTTGCTATCCAATTTTGCGCAACCCTCATTCGTTTATCACCCCATGGAAACGAATAAAATATAAAAATTACCTAATTCTCGCTATGTAGGTATATACTATATACAATTAGTTGTGACTTATTAATACATACCTATTTATGATTCATATTAGCATAATTTATATTCTCTTTTTCATTCCTCAAAATGAAGGGATCAAAGCTTCACATTCAATATTTCATTTGAAGTTGGGTTGTATAGTATAATAATTTTAAGGGATTCTAATTTTGTTCAAGTCAAAGAATCCCCATTCTTTTATTTTTTCAGTTCATGCCCAGCTTTTTTCTATAGTTGAACTACAAATAGTTTTTATGAATACTTACTGTGCAGTTGATGAGATTTTAAGTGCATTTCTTAAGGTTTTTTAATGCACAGTCCTAACGTTCATATACATTCTCAAGTCATAACAATTATGAATTTATAAAGTATTACCGGCAAAGGGTATCTAGATTCTAGAGAGGGCTTATAGCTCCCCTGAATTATTGGGTATAGGTATAGGTAAAACGCTAAAATTATGGCAATATAATACTTACTAATATTATCACTTTTGTAATTATTTATCACAGTTGTGTTTCACATCAGACCATAATAAATAAAATCATTTTAGATTCTGAGCAGAGTGAGTTGGTACTTTTGAGAGGAATAAGGGAATCGAAAATTCTCGGTACTTTTCTTAATAATGATTGGAAAAAATAAAAAAAAATAAGAAAAAACGAATATTTTTAATAGAAAACCACAATAATTTTTTATAAGCGTTTGAAGTTTAAATTTTTTGACATTAGTTATTCCTCAATCGATTTTTGATATTTTGTTGTAATTCAAATACGAATAATTGTTGATACTTGACAATTTCCCCAAATGCTTATATTAGCATTTTCTATACGTACATGGAAATAATTTTGTGGCCTTTTATATTATAGAAATTTAAAAATATTAAAGATACATAGTCATAATTTTTTTTTTTAATTTTTGCAGTAACACAAATCGGTAAAAGGGAGGGTATGAAGGGTAAAGCCCCCCATGAAACGCCACATCGTAAATTTATAGTGGGCTTCAGCCCTTCCAATATATTTTATCACCCTATGCCTATGATTACCTGTATGGCTGTATGTTATTTATACTTATGAGTTATGACTGTTACTGATGATCAGGAGTGTAAAACATTGAATTATGTAGATAATATTAAACAAATTATTTTCATATTTTCAGGATTCCAAAGGTAATCGCCAATATATAGCTTGCCAAGGTCCCTTGAAAAATACTTTCGTTGATATGTGGCAAATGGTTTTGGATCAAGACGTGGCTTCGATTGTTATGTTGTGTCAGATAAGTGAAAAAAACAAGGTGAAGTAAAATGTTATTCCAATAAAATTATAAATTTTTACATATTTTAATCCTAGCTATCTTATAGGTGTTTAAATCCACCATATATAATAGTAGGTAGCAATGAATCATATATCAGTGGAGCCAAGATATATCGAGTTATTTTTTTTTTTTTTGGGGGGGGGGGGGTAGGCTTTAGTGTATAATGAATATGATTTGCACATAAAACAATCAATAATATTGAACCGTTATAATGAGCCTGTACGGCTGTACCTATTATTTTACAAAAATGGCAATGGCGGTTGAGGGGGGGGGGGGGTATAGTGTTAAAAAACCTGGCTACGCAACTACCATCTACAATTTTATGCCACTTCGTCCATATGATTTTGAGTAACCAACATGGTATAGTCCTCTAATTTACAAGTTTCCAACTCTGATTTCTGTCCATTAGTCTAAAATAATATACAATTAACTTTTATTCTAAAAAAGACGTTATTTCGTCATGTTTTGTCAAGTAGATATACTGTGATAGTGTTTTGTATAATAAATTATAAATAAAACCAATAATTATAACCCAATTTAATATAAACTTACCAGAGTATTTTTGATGATTTTTAATTTATAAATAAAATTATTTAGATAAAATGCGATAAATATTTTCCAAACAGCAACGAAAAATTAATCTTTGGCGATATTCAAGTGAAAAACGACATTACGATTGTTGACAAAGAGCGTTATTCGTTCACAATCAGAATATTGACGGTTCTAAAAGTAAGTTCATATCAGCTCATATAATAATAATGTATAAGTAACTGTAAATTAGAGATTTTTAGACGAATTTAATTTTTCAAAAGACCTGAAAAGATATGAGTACTGAACTTTTATCTCGTAATTCACATTTTTAAATACCTATAGTTTGGTGCGTCGGGTTGGTAGTCATTATATGGGATATATAATTTTGTTTGAAAGTTACTATCAAAATTACGACTTATATTAGTGTATTTTTAAAATACTATTCCTTGCTTGGTCAGCATAATATTATAATGTACAAGAGGCAATGGCGCAACTAGGGGGGGGGGGGTGCTTTGGGTCCTTAGCACCCCCTAAAAAATCCCCTAAGTCAAAATTAACACCCCCTAAAAAATCGTTAGGTGTTAGGTCCCATTGAGTCACAAAAAAATTCGCGCCAATGACAAGTCGAGGTAAACTAGCTACCTAGATATAAGTAGCAGTTTAGACCAAATTTATTGTATGGGTAACCGAAAAATTTACCAATAATTGATTTCGATTTATCCAAGGTTAGCTGAACCTCGTTCAACTGTAAGGTATTGTCTACAGTCAATAAAAATGTATTTATACTCTTATAAAATAGTGATAACTATTTATTTGGTAATTCTTTAGAGTTTAGATCATACAACATTACTATTAAACGGTATTTATTGGTAGGTAAACCAATTATATTATGTAGTAATTAACATCAGGATTTTAAAAAAATTAACGGATGGACTAGATCGTTGCCTTCTAGATCCCATAAACAACGTAGTATTTATATAAAGTGTAACAGAACTATTTAATAAATTTACATTACAAACGTTGCTATATTTGTTAAATAGTCCTGTTACACCCTATATATTATGAAATTAATATACAATAGTAATAGTGGCCTGTAATACACATATTCGTGTTAAAAATCTGATTTTAAAAAGAATATTTGAATGTACAACACGTTCTGCAACCTTAACAGTTCAATATTTTTGCTTACACATCATTCTACTTACAGAAACCGCTCTAAAATTGAAACTAATAACAGTTTTGATATCGATCTAAATTGAACTACCAATTACATATCTTAGGAGTTAGGACTCGTGGATGTATGTAGCTATCGTGATGTATCACCTATCGTCAACAGAAAATACAAAATAATAGGTCAAAGTTGAAATAGGTCGTGTTTTTATAGGGCCATTTAAAAAAGACGATAAGACATTTTCAATTTCATGACTGGCCGGATTTCGGAACACCAAACGACCCGTCGAAATTATTGCAGTTTTGGCGTGTAGTGCAAGCAAAATCCCCAACTGGTCTGGTTGTGGTGCATTGTAGGTGAGTGTAATTTACAATATTAGGTATTATTTCTTTATCAATTAATTTTAGATTCTGAGCGGTGCGCTGAATGTATTGATTTTAAATGATGTGTGTGTTTTTATTGTGTCTATGTACACGCTCTAAGTTGTTGAAACAATGCTTCGATTTCAACTTTAGTATCAAAAAAAATTTAAGGAAAATCCAAAGTTTTTAAACAAAATCGATTTAGGAAAAAATCGATTTTGATTTTTGATGTAACTCTAAAAAAAAATTATTGTAAATACATGACATTTTCACTGAATATTTATATTAACATTGTCTATACGCTTTAATATTTTCAGAATATTTTTACTTGAGTTGAGCTATTTATAGGCATATAAAATTTTTGATTTTTACTATGTTTCGGTTTTTTTATATGTCAATAAAATATTATTTATTGGTCAAAAGGTTTGAAAAATAAATTCAAGGCTCCTCATATATTTTTACAATATCAATTTTAAAATATTAAAAATACATAGGCAAAATTTGATAGAACAAATTGAAAATGTACAAATTATTTTGTAGTTAAAAAATTATAAAATATTCTAATTTATACCTAAGAATTAAAAATTTAAAACAATGTTCCACATAAGAATATCATTCTGTAACCATAAAAACTAAAAAAAAAGCGGGTAAGTGGAAGTGCTGAACAGTAGGTAACAAATGGGTCACTGAAATGTATGGTGTTAAATTAGATTTCAATAATATTAAATTATTGTATACGAAAAACGATTCTGAGCAAAAAATCTGTCCTATAATTTTAATAAGTATATTTGATGATGTTATTGTGATTAAAATAATTTATTTAACTATTTCGCGTTAGTAAAATAGTAGGTTAAATACATTATTGCCAAAAAAATACATTGAAAATGTTACTGTGTTTTTAAAAAATAATAATATACTCTAAAAGTTTCATATACCAAATAATATTTTGAAATTACAACAAAATAACTAAAACCGTTATTCTTGGTTTTAATGTATAATTTTACCCAAATTTGAATCTAAAATGTCTGTAAAAAATAACTGACTATATATTTTTTAGATATTTTGGTTACAGTATGAACTATATATGTAGGTCTGTTTTTAATTTTCAATCCTTAGGTATAAAAAATTATAATTTTATAATTTTTTAATTACAAAAATATCAATTATTGATCATTTTAATGATTTTGATAAATTTTTAAAAAAATAGAACTTCAAGCTCGTATAAAAAAAAGGTGGGTAAGTGTATGTCGCTCTGCTGTACAGTATGTTACAAGTGGGTCACTGTAATGGATGGTGTTAAATTTGAATTCAATGATATAATATCTACATTGTATAAGAAAAACGATTCTGAGCGAAAACGGTCAGTCAGCCTATGATATTACCAAGTATATTTGATGATATTATTGTGAATAAAGTAATTTATATATAACCTATTTACGTGGAACCTTGTTTTAAATTTTTAATCCTTAGCTACTAAAGTTGGACATTTTATAAATTTTTAACTACAAAATAATTATTACATTTTAAATTTGATAAATTTTGTCAAAATTTGAACTTTAAATGCTTATAAAAAAAAATTGTGCCTATATATTTTCAATATTTTTCAACTGCTATTGTAACAATATATCAGGAGCCTAGCATTAAATGTTCACGCTTTTTTACCCAACAAATAAAATAATATTGATATTTATAGAAAAAAAAACTAAAAAAATTGAAAACTGACAATGTCCGCAAACAGCTCTAAAAGAGTCAAATTATTTTCAAAATTGTATCGTGTATAGAAAATGCTAATACAAACATTCAGTGAAATTTTCAAGTATCTACAGTCATACGTTTTTTGATTACAACAAAATAAGAAAATCGTTACATGAGATATCGAGTGAATATCAAATGTTGTAAAAATATGAATTTCAAACGCTCATAAAAATTTAATTTGACTTTCTTGTAGACATTTTTTTTTTTTTGATAAAGGTAGATAAACTTATGATTAATCTTGTATTACATTTTCAAATCTTAGATTTAAAAATAAAAATTTTTATGAATTCTCAACTCAAAATAATTTGCTGATTTTCGTGATTTTTCCGTATTTTGTCAAGATTTGAACTTTAAATGATTATAAATAAAAACTGTGACTAAGGATTTTTAATTTTTTTCATCTGTCTTTGAAACAGTAACCTAGGAGCCTTCTATTAAATTTTCAAGCTTTTTTACCCAACAGATAAAATTTTATTGATATTTATATAGAAAAAAAAAAAAAAATGGATACTGAAAACGTCCGTAAACAGCTCTAAATAATTGGAAAATGTTATGGTGTATAGAAAATTCTAATATAAACGTTTAATCAAAATTTTATGTACCTTCGGTCATTTGTTTTAGAGTTACACCAAAAACCAAAATCGATTTTCTCGAAAACTGATTTTGCGTAAAAATTCCCGTTTTTCCTTAATTTTTCTTTTTTGTTTTTCACGTCGCGTTTGAAAACTACTGAGAACTTTTTTACCCCAAAGTACCAACTAGATTCACTTTCCTATCAGTAAAGTTACTGTTGAAGAAAATCCAAGCACTTTTACTGTCCTAAAAGGTGATGACAGACACACAAAAAAAAAACACACATCATTGTAAAATCAATACATTCATCCCTTCGCTCAGAATCTAAAACTACAAAAAATTCAAATTTTAAATGTCTACAAATAACTCAAAATGATTCGAAATATTTTTAAAATGTTATCATGTAAAGAAAATTATAATATACACATTTGATAAAAATGTCAAGTACCTGTAGGCTGTACCTAATGTTTTTGAATAACAACAATATAAGAAATTCGTTGTATGAGCATTTATTAACTGTATGGGTGTATCCAATGTCTAACTTCAAACGCTAGTACTAATAATAACGGTTTTAGTTATTTTGTTCTAATTAAAAAATTTTATTCGTGGGTATATGAAACTTTTAGAGTATATTATTATATTTTATACACACAATGACATTTTAAAATGTAATATTTTCGACAAAAATGAATCGAATCTACTGTAGTAGGTACTAAAATAAATAACTATAATCACAATGATATAAAATAATATATTATACTTACTTAGTAATATAAACTCCGCTCAGAATCGTTTTTCGTATTCAATGATTTTATATTATTGAATTAAAATTTAACACTACCACTTCAATGACTCTAGACACCAATTTTACTGCAGAGCGTTCCCCACTTACCTGGTTTTTAGTCTCGATTAGTCCCGATCTAAATGCGTATTATTAATACCTAACTATGACCATTAAAAAATTGTTCAAAAGTGCTGGAGTCGGCAGAACGGGAACTTACATAGCTTGTGACATGCTATTGCGTCTAATCCACCAGGACAGAACAAAATTAAATGTTTTCAAAACCGTTTTGAGATTGCGCGAACAACGGACTAATATGGTACAAACACAGGTAAAATACTTACATCATTTCATAAACAATCAACATATTATGAATATATTGATTGTTTTGTAAAACATTATTATTTTACTCGAAAATACACTAATAATTATTATATGTGGCGCGGTGTGGCATACACTCATACACTCAACTGCGGAAACACTCTGAGTGTACGTATCGGCCGGTGTTGCTAGCTCCCGGATGGGTGACCACCTGGGATTTTTAGCAATAAATCCTTGCCACACATACAAACCGTGCTCCAACCACAACCATTCCTCCCCCCTACCAACAAAAACAGCTAATGGCCATAGTTGATACCAAGTGGTAATTAATTAGTATCAGTTTTCTTCTTCTTCCTTTTACCACTTTTGTCTGCACGGCTGCACTTCAATTTCGTTCAAAGTTTTTATAATTTTCTACTCTTGAGTATTCTTTGAATCGGATCTAATCATACTTCTTTTTCAGTATTCCTCGTGGTATTTTCATTATTACGCCCTGATTTCCTTACGCCATAATTCCATTATCCATTACTGCACTTATAACTGCTGCTCTATGCATAATAATCCCTCCTCGTCTCATAATGCGCCCTTTGCCAAAACTATATAGTAAATGATAAATTATAGGTTTTGTTAGAATAATAATATATGAAATAAGAAAAATATAGTGATAATACATCACGCACAAAATATTAATCAATTGTATAATTTTTTAGGCTCAATATGAATTCGTGTACCAGTTCTTATCGTATTGTTTAAATCTACAGACGAATTCGTTCAATACAACTACAGCGGGTCAGTAGAAGAGTTAAATATTTTTACGATTATTATTTTTGTAATATAAGTTAATTAACTACTTTGGGGTTCAGAAGGACCAAGTACTATTTTGAATCTCTTAAGTTATATATTATTAAGTTAAAGTGTATCGCACGCGTTGCAGTGATATAAAGCTTATCGATACTATGTGGACATACGATCATAAATTCATAATATTATGATGCAGAGCTAGAGCGGATTCAGGGTCAATTATATTGATATGGGTTAGTACCCATAGCCCCCCCCCCCACCCGGGTATTGGTACACGGGTACTCCATGTTGTCTAAGCCACCAATAAAATAAATTTGTATTATAAATTACGTATATTATATCTAAAATAGAAAGGTATACCCATATTCTTTTAAGCTCTAATTACAATTTTCTTGATCCGTGCCTGACGCAGAGTATCGCCGAGGTACATAATAATATTAATACTTATACAGGTAAGTTATTATTAGCAAATCGAGACTGGCACAATCGGCATACTTACACTTGCACTGTAATCGTATATCGATTTAATATTATTGTAAGTGATGTGTTTTATACGTATTATAGGTATGTCATAGTATATACATATATATACATAGGTACTGAATATTCAAAAATATTTACTGTTAAACAATAAACAACTGCAGTAGGTAGTTATTCACGTTTAGCTTTGTACAAAATATTATAACTAACTCTTTATATAATGCAAGACCAATTCGAAAAGTCATTATTACGGGTAGGTATACCTACCTTATTCCAAGAAAATCTAAACATTACAAAGCGTTTAGTTCATACAAATAAAATATAATATAATATTAATGTTAAGACTAAGTTACAGCTTATCCGGTACCTACTGTCTACGTTTATTACCTAAACAGTAAATACTATTAGTTATTACTTGTACAATTTATCGTGAAATAACTATACAAGAATGTATATTACATTATTAAGAATAAATTACTTATTATAAATTTATAATCTTAAAATATTAAACAATAATAAGTAGGTATTTAATAAAAAATGTATAATCAGACAATGCATATTGCATTGTATGGTTTAAAATGTTATTATAAACTATTCATAACAATGTTCTTTCAAGTACCTATAGGCTATAATAATAATGACAATAATAATTGTATGATCTATATACTGCTGCCCATGTAATTTTAAAATGTCTATTTTAAGTTTATAATTAAAGTTTAAGGTTAACTTCAATATTGTGGCAAGAGTTTATTACTTTCGTTTTTATAAACATTTTTAAAATATAATTTATATTATTGATATTAGAATCGATTTAAGGCGTATAATTAAAACAATTCCAGTGAATACTTACTTAGTAAAATAGTGACTTAAATAGTACTTAAATAGCTTAAAAAAAATGTCATGACATTTAAAAATCCAACTAATCGCCAATATTACACTTTGGTAGTGAAATGTATAAACTTTGTCAAAACTTTTATAATATGTTCGAATAACTTATATTTGTCTACTTGAATGGCATGAAATTTTTTTTTATTTATGCATCGTTTGTATTTATTTTGAACCGATCGTGCCTAAGCATTAAACTGTATTTATATTAGAAAAAAATTAATTCTTCTTCAGAACCGATAATTGTTTCAAAGTTTCACTATACGATATAATAATAATATTAATAATATGTTGTCCCAAAAATGTTGATTTTAGGTTTCTAAACACATGAGTTTATAGATTACCTTCTACATTACAGAAATCTTCTTAAAATAGATAATAACAACAACCCCCTATAAAGTTTTAGTCTTTCTATATAACAGAAACTCCTTTATAACGGAAAAACCAGTAGGCAGCTTGGTACCGATTTCGTTATAAGGAGGTTTTACTGTACATACAGGGATAGATCTTCGATATTTTGATAGGGGGGGGGGGGGGCACATATAAATTGTATAATTTTAATTTTAATTAATAATACATACATACTATTATTTTTAAGCAATAATGATTATAATAAATAATAATTAATAGTTGGTAGTGTTATTATTATTAAATGAATTATTCATTTATATAATACTCGTAGTTACATAAAAAAATTGTCAATAGAAAATTGACTAGAGGGCACGTGCCCCTGTGCCCCACCCTTGAATCCGCCACTGTGTACATAGTTACGAATTACCGATTGTTATTGATATATTAAGATACTAATTCTTTATTGTCCATAGTTACGATTGTTTGTATTAAGTAATCAAGATATTTAATAACGATTGATGATATTAAAATAACTACTAATTATCCGTAACTATAGTTACTCTACATAGTTACTATCGTGTTTAGTAAATATGTCAATGGCTATACTAGTCCAGTGGTACATAATATTATAGTTACTATTGTTATAGATGAGTCATATGATAGCCAATATTAAAAAATAGGCATAGATACCTGCCAAAATTAAAAGGTTATCAAATTCTTTTTATAAATTTTAAGTTTTGTAACAATTGTAATTGTTTATTGTACAGTATAAAAAATACGTAAAACCGGAAATTTAGCTTGCTTGCCGAGTGAACTTTCCTTAGTGACGTATATAAGAATTAATTTCGGGGGGGAGGGGGTTACTGGTTAACCCTGGCTTTCCTAACTTGTTTGATTTGAGTAAACTTTTATTTTGTTCCAGAAGACAAGCCGGAACACGTTTCTCCTACCAGTTCTACCAACGGCACGGACGCGTGTGGTACAAAATTTATACAAGCTTGAAAGGATATTAAAGTATTCAAATTTGTTATAATTCTATATAAAAAAAACCGAGAGTTCAATTATATGGTTCCGTTTATCTGCATTGGAGTAAAAATGTAAAATGTGTGTTACGCGCATACATTATTATTTATTATACATAATATTAAGAAAAATATCACGTCCTCGATAAAAGTATAATACTATCACGTTGGAATCCTTGTTTGACAATTTACAGTCATTTTTTTTTTTATTAAATTATGTTTGACAGTAAACGAAAATAATTAATCTATGATAACCGAGAGTACAATCTAGATGTATATTATATTGTATATACTGAATATTTTTATCATACTACTTATACTGATTATATAATATTAAAAAACATTTAAAAAAAAAATACTAATACCCATTAAAAATTAAACTAATATTTTAACTATGACATTTGTGTTAACCTAGCTGCAGTATAAAACGAATGATGACATAAATCATATTATACAAAAGAAACGCAGCACTGTATACCTATTAATAGTATTTACTGTTTACTATACATTTTAGTAATATATAAAAATAGTCATTAATCATATTGTAAGTAAATATTAATACATTTTAGTGGCTATATATTTTATATTATATACAAAAACGATTTTTATATCTTTTCGAAACCGTTTGTTTAAACTAATGGTAGGTACCTATGTATATTTTTAATATAGCGTAGTAGACGTTTATATTATAAACGTGTTTCGGTGTGTGTACAGTTTTCTTTAGCTTTTACCTTGTTTTTACGTTTAAATATATTATAGTTATTTTTAAAAAAAACGAAAATTTATTAATTAATAATTCATAAAACTAACACCAACAAAATCGCTAAATATTATATAATATTAAAAAATTTAAATTTTGAGGTAATGCCTTATATAGTTATCTAGTAAACAATTGTTTTTTCTATCTATATCTAGATAAATTCAATTTCTAAAGTATATCTATCCATATCTAGATAACTAGAACATTGGTGATAATATATCACGCCAGGGAGCAGACCTATAACACATAAATTGTTACATATAGGTGGTGAATCTTTGCTGATGGAGTATTTACTTTGGATGATTTCTTTGAAGTGGGACTTGATAACTGTCGAATTTGTTTCATACTTATTATACTTGGTTAATTCGGTATTGAGACGGGTTTTCCAAAGCCAAGGTGGACATTTTTGGATTGAAATTTTACTTTAATAGATGTATGGATTTTAAATTTGGTGCATAAATGGGAGAAGGTATCGTACATGAGTGGTATTTGTTTCCTAATTATTTTAGTTGGATTTATATTTTGGTTTTTGAAAATATTGTTGTATCCTATATGGTTAGGTGTGCATTTTCTTTTTATGCCTTAGATGAGTATGTCTTTTTCTCTTTGGAGGTTGAGGGGTACTTCTCCAGCGTAAAATAAAGTGCTGTCGATAGGGCTAGTTCTAAATGCGCCTATTGAAATGCGAATACCTTCATTATGTAAAAGATCTATTATTTTGAGTAGATTTTCTTTGGCAGTGCTATAAATAATTGACCCATAATTTATTCATGACATTAATGACTTATATATATTTAGAAGGATTTTTGTGTCAGCCCCCCAGGTGTGATGTAAATGTGTTTTCATTATGTTCATTTTCATTTTACAAGAACTTTTAAGTTTTTCTATGTGTTGAGTCCAAGTATATTTTATGATATTATTGCTACCTATTAAAGTAATTGACTTTACTTTAAGTAATACAATTTACAAGTAGGTTGAATTAATCTATTACGAAAATATTGTATTTGACAGTGTATCATTGTGTGTATAAAATATAATAATATGTTTTAAAAGTTTCAAGTTCCCATGAATAATATTTTTAAACTAATTGACTAGTTGGTTACAATTTCTAACGAATAATTAATTAGGTAGCTATTTTTTGTGATTATGTCAAAATTCTAACTTAAGACGCTCATAAAAAAATATTGTGGATTTATGTAATTTTTTTTGCATGACACGTAAACGTTTTTATTTCTTGAAATTGTTTTTGTGGAATAATCTGATTGTTGCATATATCCCTGCATAGTGCATTACCTTTGCCGTGTTAACATTTGTTTGTGGGTCGCGTTTGGTATAGACTGCGTAATAGAAAACGGATATAACGCGAGGATTTGAAACAGCGTAATAAGATTTGCATTGGATCATGTATTTATAATTATTATAATTTATAAATTATAACAATTTTGTGACTTTAACATACATTTTAATGATAAGAAATCGAAGACATTTAAACTTTCCTTATGGACACATTCAATTTACATATGATAAACAACCCAGGAGAATCTACAACGAGAGATGACACCACTATAATTGATGCAGTATTTTCAAGATATTTGGAAAAAATTACATCACAAACATCATACGTATCATATTTCAGTAATCACATGCCTGTAATTTCGATTATTGAATATGACTAATACAATAGTAATTAAATAGTAATAATAATCATTTTCATTTTCATTCATTTTCACGTTTACTAATTGATATTTACTCTTATTTTGAATGGTTCCACTAAATTGTATTTGTAATCTATAAAATTTGTTGGAAAAGAAACTACGTTTCTACCGGGTGTCCCATTATTGTACTACGTAGATACTTATTGCATTTGCTATAATATCGTTTGATAAATGTTATATTTACGATTTTAACTTATTTGGTCCCTACCTACTCAACAATTCATCTAAAAAATATTTTCACAGGCACCAATGATGTTGACAAAATAAAATTCTTGCCCTCCCCCCCCTGGCATTAAGATATGCGCACCCCTGTGGATATCTGAAGAATATCCATAATTTTAAATGTAATTTGGTCGACAGATTTGTACCTAAATTATACAACGTTCATTCAAATGATACAATAATAATATTATATCATTACCTATAAATCCTTATGATAATATTATGATACTCTTAATAAATTCTTAAAATATTATAGCTAATTTCCAACAAACTTGTTCTATATAACACATTATCTTCTCGAAAGACAAATAAATAAAAGAATAGTTTGATAATAATATATACCTGATTTGCTGCATCATGTTATATAGTTTTCAATATTTATTTATATTTTTCAGCCAGTCCACGTGAGAGTAGTTCGATAGTACACGCGTAATCGTACCTACTAATAAGCTATCATACATCGATATTATAATATTTATAAACTTAATGAATAGGTCTTTCATTTTATTAGGTTTTCACAACAATATACCTACTAAATAGTTTAAGAAATTCGCTGAGAAGTGTATAATTGAACGGGTTTTATTGTTTGTAAAATTATACATTAACCTTGGAAAAATGTACATACCTACTATTCATTAAAAAGTGAAATGAGTCGTATTTTAAAATTTTAATAATACGCCTCACACACAATAATAATATATAATTACAGGTATATAATTATTTTTCGTTTAAAAAGTTAGTGTTGCAGAGTATAAAAATATTATGGCGAAAAAGACAAACTCATAATATACATATTATATAATATATAATATAAAATATATTAATATTTATTATATTATATTTAATAACAACAAAAATGTGTGCAAAAAAAGACAAAAAAAAAAATTTTTAATCGTTTTCAAACTGTCCACAGATGATATCATATGATATTATAATAATGCATATAAGCACCGCAAAACTATTATGCTCCGAGATAAAATTCACCCGATGTTTTATGCGATTATTCCAAGGTTGAGTATACGTGATATATTTCATTATACCGCGTAAGTTTCATGCAATAATAATTATAGGTATACCTACACAGTCGGATAGTCCTAACAACACACTAATTGTGTACCGGTGCACACGAATCGCGTACCAGTCCCTCGAATTGCGTCTTACCTAAAATAAAGGTATAACACGAATTGCGTCCAAGTCGAGTTATTAAACATATTTTTGTTTGTATGGTTTTCAAACTGATTTTTAATTTTAAAAATACGTTTTTATTTTTTTTTTGAAAATAGGTATTATTAGTATTACAAAATCACCCAATAAGTTAAGAATATTAAATTAAATATTTCCTACAAACATTTTGTATATAGTTTTTAGTGGTATATTTTGTATGTCCAATAAAAATATTACCTACGGACAATTACAAATAAGTAAGTACATTAAATTGTAAATAACTTGTCAAGTGTAAATTTAATTTGGTATTATTATACTTTAGGAAGCACTTATAAATATGTAAGGGAAAAGAAACACTAAGGCGTCCCGGACTCAATTCGTTCAAGGAGGTACCGCTGAATTTGTTCGCAATTCGTGTGAGCCTAATAATGTTATTTGCCCTTACCCCTTCTAGGTTTTAAAATATTATTTTGTCAGATCACTGCGGCAGATTTCAGAAGGGACGTAATTAAAAATTGTTACTTATCGCGTGATATAATAATAAAAGGTAGGTAACGCTAAAATAAAAACATACTTATCTCAACTATTATAGGTTACACAATATTGTATATTATACTATACAGTATACACAGACATAATATATTATAATGATAGATACATTGGACGGCATATTTGGTGTTTTGATTAAGTATCACATTTTGTTCATATTATAATATAATATTACATTATACAGGTATAATATATTGCTATTTGCTAAAATCTAATAATTTAAACGTATCACTATAAGAATATAATATTAATATTATAATGTTTCTATAACAATGGTAAATATATAATATATAACATATAATATTATATACGCTTATAAAAATAATTATTATATATACAAATATTTACGTATAGTATTGTGAATCGTAAACATATTATATTATATACATAAAATATATACATAAATATATTTATCGATACGTGTTATTTTTTATAATAATAAAAATAATATGTGAGTTGGGTTAGTTCTTATAGAATATATATTATATTATATACAGTGGTGATTTATATATAGGTATACATAAAAATATATGTCTCTTTAAATTAATATATAATTGTTCAAATTGAGCAAAATTCATAATAATTTGACTCTTAGGCGTTACATAATATTATATATATTATTTTTTTATAAATAAAAAATGTACAACATCGTGTAATCTCGCGTAGTAGTCACGTACTATATAATAATACAATATAATATTGTATATCATGGTGGTAAGTTTCATACGTCAACAATATTATTATATTACTATTTCTACGTAACGCATAGGTACAATAATAAAACAAAAGTACATTAATTATTATTACAGTACAAATTCTTACCTAAATCACATATTTCATTACTCAATTAGCCTTATATACGATATTCGTCTCGTCACGATAGCTTCTGTTTACTATCTACGTGACACATTCGCACGAGTCTATAATATACATAGGTACCTTATAATATGAATTACGGTATACACATCGTAGTATTATTTCATATAATATATTATAGGGAAATTCTTCAACAGTCTGGGGCTGACGGTATATTATATACCTACTAGGCGATTTCGATTATATATACCACGCGTGGTATACACATCGTCAACAGTCTTCTCGTTCGGAATGGTACCATCTACCTACTATGGTACCATCTACCTACCTACATTATCATGAACGCGTAATAATAATTTATTACTGGTAGCGACTAGTGATGTAACAATATATTTAGGTAACAAAGATTTTTTTGAAAATATCTTATTGCGAATGATCCATTTATCCAGTTGTATAATATATTATAATATTATATTATATTAACCGAGAATTTAAAATAATACCGAAAACCTCACCGATACAGCATAATACCCAACCCTTGTAACAGCTGTTTAGCTGTATAACACATTCCGATGTACCAAATAAAGTGCAAGCCTTAACAATAACATAATAATAATAATGTATTATACATTATACATTATACTCCGAACCACGGACGTAGAGATAGGTACAGGGGTTTCACGATTGTCTATATTGGACCACATCGCTGAGCGGCACTGAATGTTCTTATAAAATCTGACAAAAAGTCGCGTCATACTAGCGCCGTCTACGGCCATTATAGATAATATTATTAATAAGTAACTAATAGGAGTGCTATTATATGACGCGACTTTTTTTTTGTATGTGTATAACATGTAACTTGATAAGAATATTGGATGCCGTAATAATATTATTGCTCGTTGTGCAACCATATAGTATATCTACAGGCAAATCTATCCGTGCTCTCAACTTCGAAATATCTGCAGACCAATGGCGTAATAGTAAAACGGTTATGAACAAAGAAAGTTTCAGCAGGAAAATATGGAAGGCTCGCGTCGAGGGCAGGCCGAGGGAAATGGTTATAGGAATAGACGATTTTTTTTCAATCAACTTAATTTCACTCTGTTTAATTCAGAAGTAAAAATTTGGCTTTACCCTTTTCGGCGAAGAAAATCGTTCTCGAACGCTAAAATATAAAAAATGTACACCTGAGAATGTTTACTTACGATACTTCAAAATAATAAAATCCACAAGGAACCGTATAAAATAATATTACGTCCCATAAAAAAAAGAATCAAAATATTATTATATCTTATTCCTCCCTCCCTCACCCACCCATGCAAGAGTCCAACTGCACCCTCCATTGACGGATCCCTTCCGCCGATATACATAGACTAAAATATAGACCTATCTTCGGAAACAATAACAACAACAAAAGAAATACCGTCAACCCCACGTCAACCCCAATATAACAAAAAACCAATAATTGTGCATTATAATATTATGAATTATATAATTATAATTAACGGAAGAAACGAGAAACAAACGAAACGTGTCTACACGTATACTTCGCCCCGCTTGCGCCTATTGGTCGCCGGTGTCTTCCGGTCGTCCGTGCTGGACACGCTGCCACTGGAACTGCCGCCACATGCGCTGTCGTCCTTGTCCGAGTGGTGCGCGTTGGCCACCGTGGCCGCGGTGACGTCGGTGATGAGCAGCCGCTGCGCGGGTGGCGTGGTCGCGCCGCCGCCCGGCCCAGACACCGCGGTGATGCCCAGCGACGACAGCAGTGGCCGGCTCATGGACACCGTGGACTCGACGATCGGGCTGACCGACATGGTGGTGTACACGGCGGTGCCGGCGAACGCCGGGTTCAGCACGCCCTGACAGACGCTCACGGCGCCGGTCACTCGGCGCTGGTTGTGGAATGTGCCCGACAGGTTGGGGTCCATTTCTTGGATTGGAGACAACACCACCTGCGACGACACCAAAAACAAATTTGTTTTTTCAATTATTTCAATTTAAAATGTATTATTAATAATAATTACCCTGAGATAACTAATAATATTATTACATAAGATTAACAACTGTCAACTGTACATCACTTGTTATTATTGTTTTAAAATTTATATTGTTACCTAAAAATTATGGTTTAACTGGTCAAAGTTAATATTTGATTGTTTAGATTGTTAAAAAAAACCTTTTGATCTAAAAGTATGAAAGAAAAATCTCAACAACTTAAAAGTCAACGTCTATATTACAATATTGATATATTATAATGGTTAAAATGTTAAAAGTTCGACAAAGTTTTAAAGTTCAATAATAGTTCAAATAAGATTCAAGTTCTGGTTGTTCAAACAATTCAAGAAAATAATTAAGTTTGAGTTCGTGAAAATTTAAGTTTCACCCATCCCTAATCTTGATCTTGATTTTTATTGTTGCATCGTACATATTATTTCAAAATAAGTCAAAAATTCGTAATAACTTTATTATTATTATTAACATTATAACTTATAAGTATAACGTGATTATAATATCGTATTAATAGTGTACAATTAGTGTACTACAATAATGTTTTTAAGATAGGTATTCGAGTTGAGTTCAAACTTCGGAACGTTCACCGGCATTTTTGTTCCCAAATTATTGACTTGAAATAATAATCGTAACGACTGGTCGTTTATACATTAAAAGCACCAACGTTTCATAAAATAATTTAAAGCATCAACTAATATTTTATATTTTTAAAAATATCAAAAATGCATTCATAATAATTACTGCGCGAGTAATGGGAGTTTAGCGATGGCTAATTTTATATAGGGGAGGACTATACACCTAGCTCACCAGTCCCCTCCGATTGACATAAATATCTATAAGTATGAGCAAATAATATTAATAATATTAATAATATAAGCGTTTAAAAATAAATTGTTATATTTTGCATAGGTATAACTCGCAATTAAAAGGTCAATAAAGGCGTTTGAGGTATTGAGGTGCCCTAGATAACTTACTAAGTTTGATAATAGGTAGGTCAAATTCACTCTAATATTAAGCTCTCTAATAATAAATAATCTTCACTCTAATAAAGATATAACAGCACAAGATAGGTTTTGAACGCTTTTTGCTCTGTTGATAGAGAGAATACAAACAGTGCACTGACATCCTACTAAATATAATAAAATAAAATTGCTCCTTATAAAACTACAAAATCTACTTATATATAACAAAGGAAAAAATCGCCCAAATAGTAGCTGAATACCTACGATTTTCAAAGATATCAATTTTGAGAAATACGTTTAAACTCGTTGGACAGGTATTTTCTAAGCATTTGGGAAATAGATTTTTGGTTTTTAATTTGGGTAATATATACGCAGTGTGACTACGGTATTATGATCTGTACTACGAATCCACAATGACTTTCTCGAATGAGATAGGTACCCACAACCTACCTATGTAACCGAATGATAAATGTTAAAACATTGTGATTTAGTATTGAAATGAAAACTTAAAAAATTGTCACTATATTATAATGCCCGTGTATAAAATATAAAGTCGTAAAATTTGTCCTTAGAAAAAACGAAAAGACGCATTATAGATGTGGTTTGAGCAAAAACGAAATCAGAGTTTTTATGCGGTTCGGACGAAAGCGGGTGTTGGGCGAAACCGGACCCGACCACACTATACATGATTTCGTGTTTCTATTATCAAACAAACCGTGATTAATTTAATTATTTACGATCGTATCGAAGAATAATTTTAAAAGTGTCAAATGAGTTCCGTGACAAACGCGGGGTAAGATAAATTTAAAAAAAATGTAAACGAACCGCGATTGAAGCGTTTATACAATGTTTACATATACGTATAAGAAAAATAAAAACGAAATAATAAAGTAAACGAATAATATGCTTGGATCACACAATATAGATGGAGCCGTATAAATCAGTACAAAAAATTGTTGCCTATATTATCAGCGACGAGTCACCGAATTAGGTGTTCGATATGGGCATGAGCGACGCAACTTCTTGCATGTTTATCCACAGATAGTTTGTTATCAAAACAACATAATATTATGTTTTGAGTATAATATTATATTCAAAAAATGGTATATTACCTACTGCAATAATATTATAATATAATTAACCACGCATGAAGATTTAGAATAATTCTGTAATAGTAACCTATGGATAATTATGCGAGCAGTTGCATCGCGCATGCTCAAATCGATCACCTTGCTAATTCGGAGATTTGTTGCAAATATCGGCCACAATATAAAACGCTGTGTACTTCCATAGTAATAAAATAGTGTATGAACTAAGATAATAATATGTTGTCGACTGCTTATCGTGTTGATGATATGATAAAAAAATCAAAGATAACCAGTTATTTTTTGACATTGGTCGTGAAGTGTGAACAAATTACGTTTCTTCTGACATAGGTCACTACATAGGTCACTACTGCATGATATGCGGATATGATGACTGCAAGTAAGGCAGCGATCTCCCGCATCGATCAGGTTTTTTTAACTGCTAAGCTACGCCCACGTTCTAATATTATTATTATATATATGATTTATTTTATAAAATAAAAGACAGAATAAAATAAAATAGAAGACAGTTTATTTGGTTTATACGGGAGTGTTGACGTATGCCCCCCCCCACCCACCAAACAAGGGTAATTTTTCTATTTGATATATTTTTGAAACTGTTTTGATGATTTTGAAAAATTATAACTGTAATAATAATACATGATTTTTACATGTTTTTTGTTTGGGTACGTACCTATATTCTTGAAACGATATAGAATTATTAACATTTTTGTTTTCTATAAATAGACTATTCTATAGTCAATGTTAATTTAATACTTAATACTATGGATAAATTATAAATGTGTAGCAGCTGGTACGTAAATAACTAAATATGTTACAAGTCGAGTTTTAGAATTTCTATTGAACTTTTTCATTTTTTCGAAATAATCACACCTTTACTTTTTTTATTCGACAGAACATATTATATTATAATATTGTATAAAAACCTTTCAGATACGTTACGACAACTATCATATTTTACTTGCCGGTAAGCACCTCTACCTACCCACATAATTTTAAGGTTATCGTGTTCGCCCGATATAATGTGGCAAGCTGCAGAAAACCCGAAACACGACTTTTGACTATAATATAATATTATATTAAATTGTATTTGAATACGGCAGCGGTGGGGGAATTTAAAAAACTAACGAATCACGCGAAAATTTACTGATTAAAATCGGTGGAGGTTTACCTCTATATGTAACGATATGATATATTGTGTTTAGTGAATTCGTTTTAAATAATATATTATATGACTTTGGCACACCCTGCCTGTGACTGCTGCGTGCAAAATTGCAAACACACTGCAAATTCGGTCTCGGATTCGACGCGATGGTTTATATTACTACGTATATAAGGTGAACAAATCAGTGACCGGAAATGTATAGGTCTAACATTATTATTATTATGTAGGTGGGTATAGATATTTTAAAACTTAAATTTAAGGAATTGTATTTATTCTAGCTCAACGATAAAATATTTACGTTTTATGTAGGTAGGTACGTCTTAAAGCGTTGGTAGGAAATGTTTGGGTGGAGGGACATTATGTTGTTCAGACAGCAGACTCACCCCAAATCGTTTAATAGCGTCATTATACAATGTATACAAATAATAAAAGACGTTTGGAGAGTGGAGAGAGAAAGATATTGTATATGGAGGGAGTGAGCGAGAATGACAGAGTGTGAAAAGAGGGTGAGAGGGTCTAACATTTTTGAAATATTTTAAATTCTGAACGGAGCGTGGAATGTGGACGACACCTGGGGGGGTCATGAAGATGTAGTTTTTATTATTTTTTTATTATACTTTTATCGGAACCAAGAATGCTGGAAATATTTTGTGTGATATTTTAATAGGAATTTGTGCAGACATTATTATTATTAGTATTATCGTATGGGATTCAACAAGCATTACAACTCAATAAAAATTATTAATAAATAAACTTAATTAGAATAGAACATAAAAATAAAATAAAATAGTAAAGACATATTGAGCCTAAACGACAGTACGTCATTGTTAGATCAGGTAAATTTCTAGTTTCTCAACACAGTTTTTCGAGTGTTGTCGTAAAAATTCATTAAAATTCCACTTGGCACGACGCATGATTTTTAAATAGTTGGTATTCAAAAGAAGCCGTTGAGTATGAACCAATTGGCAATTACCAAATATTTGATAAATATTGAAATAAAATTAACTTTATAGTATTAATAATTTTCAATCACATACTATAATATAGTGGCGATAATAGTGGCCATATTAAATATTATATACTGATAGATATTATTATAAACAATTATATAACATAACTTGTATGGTTGTACATAAAAATACTGGTAATTCATAAACACTTTAATTCAAAATACAGTTACATAATTCAAATTAAATATGAAATATATTGTTTGTAAGTCATAACGGTATAAATAATATATATACCTACTATGAAATATTAAACGTTTGGATATGTTTAGTTAATAATTTGTTGAATTTTATAGTTAATTTATTATTGGTTTTATAACAATTTCCAGAAATTTATTTAAAAAACCTTCAATATTTTAGTTAACCAGGTCATTTAAATAAAGTTACATCAAACTAGTGGGCAGAAGAAATTGTCTGAAATAATGTTTAATAAAAATGAGTAGGAATGATTAGCAAGCAATTACTAATATACAATATGACGTACTTTATCGCAATTTCCACGTAACTACATAATTCCAGTAACAGGTTTCTAAAATGTACAAAATAACCTTTTTAACAGTATTACCGATTACTTTATTCAGTATATGATAATTATTATAGTTTTATGATAAGACGTAATCTAGATTAGAGGTTTTCAAACTTTTTCATCCCACAGGCCACAGCTTCTTTGCGTGTTCACAATATTATTACAGTTTCCAAAATATTATGAAAAAACAGAAACAATACGCATACAATATTATAGCCAATATGGGTGATAATAACAGTGACTGTAGTACTAGAAATAAAACTTCAAATAGTCGGGTAATGTGTTTCATTATTGTTTCCATAATCGCTGTAATGATTATAAATAATATTAATATTAATTATACTTGACCTACATTAATTTGGTTTCCGGTGCTTTGACGCGACTCCCTTCGACAACTCTCGCGACGCCCCTGGGAGCCACGACGCACAGTTTGAATACTTCTAAGCTAGATGATTAAAAAAATGTTTAACACTTTAAACCAAAGTGTACAAAACAGCACATCATCAAACCGTGACCTTACAAAAAGACCTTATTTAAATAGACCTTTTTTTTTTAAAATTCTTGAGATTTTTTATACTACTTAAAGAGTAACTTGTGGAAAATGGAAATACAAATTTCTGTTTTTCAAACGAGAACCCCTTTTTAATAAATAACTGTGACTAGAGCTTGAATGTTGACCATTCTTATTTTTTATGTAAACGAAACACCGCACTGCTAAGAACACTACAATAAATAGTGATATGCTAATGTGCGATGATTCATTACACTACTAAGAATTTTAAAACACCCGCCCTAGTGGCCCACCAGAATCAGTGCATTTATTGTGTCGTAAAAATTATTCAAATATTATTCAATTATTCGTTGAATAATTTATTCGTACGACTTAATTATAATATTCTAATTTGATACATGCAATACCCAAGAAAAAACACAATTTACGAACATTGCCAAGTCTTGTTTTATAATATATATATATATATAAATGTTATTTATGAATTCCAAAATCAAAATAAACAAGCAATAATAATATTGTATTACCTATTACTTTTGACTAATTAAGTGCAATACGTTCAGTTTATACTAAATCAGGAAACACAACGAAACACCTCTTATAAAATATTATAATATAAAATACATATAATACAATACAAAGTATAGTCTCATGAAATAACTACTTCCTATTGATTTAATTTCTCAGATGCCGATTAAACGTGCATAATATACAGAACAGACAACGACATCTCAACTATCACGATGTATAATAATATTATATAGGCCAAAAAATATAGAGAAATAATAGCGTTTTATCGGATGGACACATTGGGGGAATAAAAGATAGGTATATTGTATTTGTCTAGGTGACCTTCACATCTAAATAGGTATTTAATTTTCGTTTCAACATTTTTCAAACTTTTTTATTGCTCAGATTTAAATAGTTGATAAAACTTTTAGCATTACATACTTAATTATTTCTTCAACATAATAGTAGTTATATTATGCTGTTGCCTGTTGGTATATGATTAACTAGTAAAGTTATTTTCCATGATTACAGCGTATTATTAAATCGCGCTTCTCTTAAATTAATAAATATATATTTTTAAAACAATTTTAAATACCTATTATAAAAGTTTGGACGTTATCAAAAAATTCATTTCAAGGTCTAGCGATTCAACCTGATTTCTATAATTTCAATACAACGTCTGCTAAACATTTTTACACACTAAAAAATGAATTTTCCACACAATAAGATGGTTTAAAACGCATCTGAGATCTTAATAAAACACTCGTTAAAAATGACGATGGTTATAAGAATAGTTATTACTTATTATAGTTATGCTGAAGAGAAGATATTTAAAATACTATTAAACTGCATGTTTCAAATTCCAAACAAGAATAAAATATCAAAACCACAGAACGAAGTACAATAAGATATGACGCTATATAATATGTGTTAGTGTGTTACTATAATAGTAGAAATATTAAATAGTCAAAATAATTAAATTAGTATGGCAGTATTATTTCTGTACACTACGAATTTAACATAAGTATAGGTATAACCTTGTATATTGCCTTAATTTAGGGTTCTGTCGCTGAATAGAGAAGTCACATTATTCATGTCAAAAAAAAAACTAACAGAAAGATGCGAAAACATATATATGAGCTTAGAAATATAGATTTATTATGTTGAATTTGAATAAAATATTCTTAATTTAAAACACGTACTTTCATATTATTTGTAGGATAGGATCGAACATTTTTGAGAATTATATATATGTTCAAATTTTATTTTTCAGAACACAAAGCGATAACTTTTAATAAAATAAAATATTTACATAAAAGGTAGGTACGCTACGTACATATTTACACGCATATATATGAAAGTGACAAACAAATTGAACAAAAAAAAAAATTACCTCCATAGAAAATTCACTCAGCACGAATTCCGATCTCGACCTACCAAGGTTGACGCCCAGTCCAACGTCCAACTTAGACTGTTAGTGGCAAAATAATTTTTGATGTTTTTCGAAAAATTTGAAAATATATTAGAATTTCAGGTATAAAAATCGCCTCTCCTTTTAATAATATAATAAGTACGAGGGTTACACGAAAACGATAACGCTCGAAAATTTTCACTGCTCAAGCGGAAACATCTGAAGGTTGTAACATATAAGATGTTTTCACATCAATAAAAATATTTTGTCAAAAAATATGCTTACTTCTTACTTTTTATTATGTTACAGATATTCTAACGATTTACGATATTTTTAAAAAAAAAAATTCCAAAAAATATTAAAATGAATCTTCATTTGTTTCTAGAATCTTTTACGCATAACAAATAAAAAGATTCAAGATATACCAAAGACAAGTATCTAGATTCACCTATTATTAAATGTCGAATGATACAAAGTATGTGTCAGTGTAAGTAAGTTTCAGATACTGCCCAGTGTTCCCGCCTACAGCCTTCCAGTCACCAGAAATCAGAATCAATAGCCAGGAGACAACCAAAAAGTATAGAATACCATATTATTACCATCGATACGAATGATGCATTCATATAACAGTTATTAATTATTAGACACTATTATTGCATTGGGCTAATTTTAAAATTAGATATATATTTGAGTATTTCAGACTTCAACACTAGTTAGACAGAATTGTTTTAGAGCATATACAAATATAGACATATTTTCAAATATTTGACTCATATATTATACGGCCGCATTTCTATCGGATTTACTCACAAGTATACTAATAATATATTATATAGGCTAATGACCTTAGCAGTCGAAAAATGTAATCCTAATAAAAAAAAAAAAAATAATAATAATAATAACACATTATGATAGACTAGGTACGTCACGTCTTTTTTTGGGCATTTCATATTTATTTATTTTTTCAACCAATAAAACTCATTTACTGTATATAATATCATACCTGTACGACTGCGGGCAAATCTGACGGATACGTTCCCGGAGGAATAGAACCGTTGATGGACATATTCTGTTTGTTGTCCTTATCGACGATACCGTCCTTTTGCACATCTGGCGTTGGAATTCTAGGCCTTCCTCGGGCATTCATTTGTCCATTAATCTTGTTCGAACCTAAAAGTAAAACGCAAGATATTTATTGTCCTCATGATAACGTGTATACTGTACAGTATAGGTAGGTAGGTACCTACTTATATTATGTATACATACGACTAACTGATTTAAAATGTGGAACGGCAGACACATAACGGGAATGGCAGCGGTGTTATAACCACTGCGATTCCTAAGAGTCCTTCGCACATATAGCTGGTAATCAAAATATCCTGATTGCATTCAATTTTTTTTTTTTTATATTACAATAAATAAGTGCTTCGTGTCAAACCATCATCTACCTACATATTATATTCAATATGATTACGAAATCGGTAATATACGAAATCGCCGTAAGTAGGTACCTTATACTTATAGAAGATAACGCGAAATAGAATCTGTATTAAAAATTATAAACTTCATGTACATGACCTATGGACTTTACATCGTACGACAATATTGTTAGGTATGTTAAACAGATCAAGTGCCGATCAAAAAGTATAAACGTGTTTGCGTCGTTCATTTACGTGTGCAATTAGGATGAATTTATATAATTTGATGTTCTATAAAAAATCGACTTCTATGGAGAAAAATTGTATAAAAATTAAAACCCGAAAAAAGCTCATTTACCGATTTTTCTTAATCGTTGTGTGATATAATATCAACGATAAGTATAAGTATTAACTGTTTAACTGATTTGAACACTTTTTAATACTATTTAATTACAAAATATTCGTAATATTTTAAAATAGACATTATTCAACATTGTATTCAATCAAATCACTGTAAACGTGACTGACTTGTCATAAACGAGACTATATTGTACGAACTTGATGGATTATAATATTATAAAATCGAAAGTTGGACGGCAATGTTGCTTTGTTACATGGACATGCAAATATGGAGCGAGACTATACAAACTATAATAGTTGATAATCAAACCCTGCATAAATGAATTTGTTATGACGTAATTTGTACCTATTTAATACCGCTCATTTATATATTTATATAGGTACTGAATACACTATGTTTTATAAGTAAATACAATTTAATCTAGTCGAATTGATAATTTTGATGTATTTCAATAATTGTTATAATTACATGGACATTTATTTTTTATCCATTTTAATAGATAATAACAACATTTAAGTACACGCCGGTATGTGTAAAAATAATTAGATATCAATTTTTTAGTTTTTAGAGAGTTTGATTTGATGTATTTTATGTATTAATAATTAAAAAATTTGTTTATTAATATAATTATAATTATTATAAATGTATACAAAACTTGGTGTGTCGATCCATTATACGCGTGACGTCTGAACACTTGTAACTTTTAAGCTCACAGTGTATACGTTATAAAGTATTGGGTACCAAACGTCAAAAAGTGCAGCACTACATTATAAGACACGACTGCAAAAAGGACAGCTCCACATTTCGTAATTAACTATTATAGTATTATACCAAATTGATTTTGTCGGTATCTGTAGTATCTACTCGAGCATATTCGCGTGCCTGAGTTGACGTATTGTACATCGTTCAAAATAATTGCAGTTTCGATTATATTGTCGTAAATTTGACTTTGTGCGGAATTAAATAGGAAATTATAGTAATTATACACGTCACGCAAAATGCGAATACGATAGTACCTACGTTACTCCGTATAATATTTGCACACAGCCCAATGAGCCGAAAAAAATGTTAATAATATTATTGCTGTTTGAATGAAGAAAAAAATTGGTACTCTGAGGCGTTAAGCCATTATAAAACGAATCAAATTCACCAAGACTTGTGAAAACTGATTTTTTTTTTATAAACGAATCACTCGGGTAAAGAATATATTATTTGATTATTAGCCGCCATATGAATATCATGCTAAAAAGTTGAAAAAAAAAAATGTACATTTTTATTAAGTTTTAATAAATCACGTCGAGTACCTATATATATATTATATAATATACAGGTATATAGATGAGTGGGTTGTAAATAGAAACCAAAGTAGACGTATGGGTACCTATATAAAGTGGAATTACTGATCGGCGGCTTCGGATTCATATTTAAATTTTGAAAAATTCCTGTTCTGCAGTTTACGTGCCCAATAATATAATATATATCATTATACGCCTATACATTATGACGTATAGGTACCTATCTAATATAGTAATATTCAAAATGGACGACACGATATTATTATATTCGCGTGTGGTGCAAAAAAAAAGTGAAAACCTGTAGTCCTACAGATTTATTGTAGGTACCTAAGCGATTACGACAATGATTCCGCGTAATTTTTGTTCGGAAATTCGCGGTAACATATTCAGATTTGGCGATTGGTAAACACGACAAGAAAGTTTTTATACCTTGGTAGCTATAATACTTCTATATGCGCGAACGATGATATGATTTCCTTGGCTAATGAGACACGATGATGACGCACTCGGGTAATAACTGCCGATTTAAATCTTAAAAACCGTACGCGTTTTGTCGATTTCTGTTCAATAAAAACAAACACAAAACGAGTTATTAACGCGACGACCTTCAGAACGAATAATGACGTTTAAAAAAGCCCGTGAAATATCAAATATCTAATCAGCGTTTTTTCCGATTTTTTACGTTAACGTCGTATAGTCGTGTAGCCGTATAGGTAGACACATTATAATAATATGTATTAAACATAGCTGTATAAAGGTAGAGGTACCTAAATATTATAGCACGTTAATCGAATGATCAACGCCTGGTTAAATAAAAACAGTCATAATATATAGGGTAAAAAAAAAAATGAATTTTAATTTGAAAACCGATTACATTCGTCTCATGAACTTGTAAACATGTAGGTATATCTAACTTGTTTCCAAATTTTATTATAGTTTCGAGTTCCTATTTTCTCGTTTAATGTGTCTACTGTATGTACACAACTGCGATAAAAACGTAATTTATATTTTATAGATATATAGGTATAAAATTAATTTCCAAATCTAATGTTTTTCAGCTATAGATTATATTGAAATACATTTTAGCGGTTAAAAATGAATTGTGTTCATTATTGGGGTTAATCTGTTGAGAAAATGTATTTTCTTAAGTTCAAGCAACCTGCAGTATAAATACCTTGCGTACTGCCCCGTCGACTTTTCATAGATTTCCTACCCCACAGTCGGTCGTACAGCGTTATCTTTTGCAGATGTGGTGTGCTCCCGTTAATGCCGTTGACGTGGCCGTGACCATTAATACCCGCCGACACGGGTAACCCATTTTCCGGGCTCGAGTACACCGAATTGTGCCTGGTTCGATTGAACAGACCGCCAGACGAATAAGTGGTCGACGACGATCTAATCGATCCCACCCGATGTATTTGCCTCTGGAACCAATTTTTGCGGCGTTCGGCCATTGGCGTGTCAACGCTTTCCTGTAAAAACAAAAAAAAAAAAACCACTCGCATAAATTAATATTTAGAAATTATACGTAATCACAAAATAAAAAACCATCTTTATGTATTAGATAGCAAAAATAGTATATAATATAGTAATTAGAAGGCAAGTAGGTTTACATTGAAGAGGATTGATAGGATTACATCGGAGTTGAAAAATGTTTGTTTTTAAGACGAATGACGGCCGACGGAGGTAGGTATCTATATATTGTATACCTACCTATGTAAAAACGGTGCTGCCAAATAGTTTGATTTTAAATCGGAAAGCAAATTATTTAACGATGTATCTTTTGTTGACAAAAATAAAGCGGTTCGTCGTTTTTCCAATATGTTGGATATCGTGTGTATAGGTATTGTATTTTTTACGAACGATTCTATATCTGCAGCTGCAGCCACCATGTAGTTAGAGAGATCTGAGAGCCCCACACACGTCAAGTGCCGCCAAAATATAATAATCTGGTCGCATTGCAAATATAATATAGCATACAGGTAAAATTCACACACACACGCAAATACACATTGTGGATCACACTGATATTTACAGCGAAAATGACTAACATTTAACAATCATCGGAGAGATTTCACCGGGGTCGATTCTTTTGTCACAGAACACTCACACTAATCCTATAACTTAACACCAGCTGTGAAAAGGTGGTTTGTTCTTACAGTCTTACGTCTTGTTTAGGTCAGTTTGTTGAGGAATATAGTGTTCTGTGACAAAATAATCACCCTATATGCAAGGGTGGACTGGCCCTACCCAGGTGTACTATTGTGTTGTGGGACACCGGGCTGGATCAATGTATGCGGCCACCTAGGCCGGGGACCACTAAACATAATTTGGCGATATTATTATAAATTGTTTTAAATGCCTAACAGTTATAAACCATGAATATTCAGCCAATATAGAGATGAGTGTATTACTATCTAGTGAGTTCATGATCGAAGTTTATAATATAAATATATAGCACCCAGCAAGTTATATGTATTATAAATTAATCAAGTATACATACATCCAACATCCATGTTTTAATAATGAATCCTTCATAAATTATAATACTTATTAATAGTAATGTGATAAAAATCGGATGTTAAAAATGGTCGTTAACCGTGGATGAGCGGAAAGATTTTTTGCATGAAAATTATACAAAACTTTGTTTCAAGTAAAATAAAATATTACACTATAGGTGTATGTCATTTTATATTCATATGAATAGTGAATATTTTGCTGGCGTTCCTAGTATGAACGGTAACAATGAATAATCAACAAAACATTTGACTACCTACTTACTTAAAACGATTTCCTCAGTAGTTGGGTATAGTATATAATATTATATACTACCCAACTATAGTATATAGGTACTTACTCTGAACAAAATGACTATTTTTTCTGCTAAAAGTATTAACTGTATACTGAGTACTTAATGATCAATAACTATACTATTATACTATTGCCTATAGGTACTATAATACAGCCAATACAGGATGTTATAATATATTTAGAGATTATTTTAATATACAAAATAACAACATAACTATACTCATGTAAAAAATACATAAATCAAGATACTATGGGACTGTCTATAAAAATAAAAATTCTCATTTTCACAGTTTTTGGTGGTCCCAGAAATATTCCTTCCCAGGATCGTTCCCGGGAATCTACAGGATTGTCAACCCCACGGCCGCAGTTTACAATTTGTATATTTAAATATATTAGTAATTATTACTAACATTAGTATATGTATACTATGTATAGTATTATAAGTTATAACAATTTTTAATTATTAATTTATTGTAGAATATTAATTATTGTTAATACAAATTTTTTTTCGTAAATAAATACCTAGTATTACTTTTTTTATTTTCCACCGATTGAAATCAAAAACTAAAATGTCGAGTATAAAAATATGATGGTTTAACCGCTGTTATAATCGCAATAATGAATTTTGTATATTTTCAGAGGTTTTACAAGAGTATACAAAACGTACGGCGTACGTATATTATTATGTTGGATACACCACCAGAAAAAGTTTGTAGGTAGTTTATTCAGGGAAAAAAAATGAGTGTATCAGTACGCACACCAGAAGTGAATACGGCCTATGGGAATGGAGCGGTGAAAATGGAAGTTGAACGATAAAATACAAACTTAACATATCTTTCTTTATTGTATATATAAATAGAAATCTCGTGTCACGGTCTTTGATCACACTAATCTCCGAAACAACTTGACCAATTTTAATTATCCTCTTTTTTTATCCAACTTGAGTGATAGCATAGTCATCTCGATAAGTGGCCCTTAATTTTTTAATTGCAAATTTAAGAAAGGATTTCGAGATTTACGAAGGAGGTTTTTGTTTTCGATTCAATAGTATACCGATAATAATTTAGAAAATTAATACCTATAGGTAACCAAGAAATATGTTATACATATGACAAAATATAAATAATATATAATATAGACCATAGTAGGTGGTAGTGAGGGCTTAACGCTCGGTGTTTAATGATTCGCTGTCACCTATAAAATATTCACTTCAAAAAAACGGCCTAAAACTATGTCAAACCTTAAATATTAACATTAGCCATTTTGATAATTTGAAATCATTCAAAAAATATGTTAAAAATCTTGATCTGTCTATTATATAATTAATATGTTGTTATAATTAATTTTGTTCTTCACACTCTTATCTTTTACTCTGTTTAAAATATTGTATATAATATATACTTTGCTACTTCTTAATGCCAACTATCACTAATTTAGAAGGTTTCATTGTAGGTATGAATCAATGAATGTATATTATATGATACCTACAATCTACTGCATACGTTACGTGGCTATCGGTGCCACAGCAGAGTCTTCTTCTATCTATACCAATATACTAAAGGTATCTTCAATAATTGTAATGGTTTTGTAAATATATAAAATCGTATAATATACAACATGTAACGTACGATGAATGACGATAATAGTATATTTTTTATTGTGTAGTATAATTCAAATGAATTGTTTTCCATTAGAAATTAATCACGTTAGATATTATATTATATGAGATAAGCGTCTCAAACTATCGAAACATTATAATAATAATATATATTGTAATATGTCATACACTCGATGATTACATTCATATAAACATTTTTAAAACATAAACGAAAGTTTACATACATATATAACATACATATAGACGAGCGCATGTTCTGCTTTCTCAAAAGCCACCCATGTATTTTATATCTGGGTAAGCATGTTGCATGTACACATTGTACACAAATTATTTTAATTATAACTATAGGTTATTATACTATTTCATTAGAGGAGTAGATGATTTTAAAACGATTTGACTGCGATTACGTGTACGCAATAGGCGCAATCATAATTAGAAAACGGTTCGATTTGTGAATTCAACTCGCATCGACGTCAAAACAATAATAAAAAAAAAAACCACGAAAAAGTTTCATGTTCGCTGTATTTAATGTTAATAATATAATCGACTAAAAACTATTTCGTATCTTCGACATAATATTTTAATTTTGAAGATATATAAAATGGCATACCGATAGCATAAAGAATAAATATTTGGATTTTCGACAGTGTTGAACGAATTTTTAAATTATTATACGTTGTCGGCGAGATTGAGCTAGTCCAGTAGTTCCCAACTGGAGGGGGGAGATTCAAATACTGTATGGTGGGAATATATAGTGATGATGCATTGATAACGACAATTTTGTTAGTAAAATTGAAAACAATAAATTAATTTTACTTATAATATTTAATAATATATAAACATTTATAAAATTGTAGGTATTTAAAAAAAAAAAGATCGTCTAAACTCTAATTAAAGGGGAGTTGTGAGATTTTTGAAGATTTACAAGGGGGCCGTAGAATAAAAAAGTTGGGAACCACTAAGGTAGACAGTAATATAAAGGGTACCTACCTATATTATATACGAGTATACCTACATACAGCAAACACAAATAATAATAATAATCGGACCGACCTAGTCGAGCGCTGCTGCTTCAGTGCTGCAATAATACGTATAGGTACCTATTATTTTTGTTATTATTATAACTACTATACTTAGTGCGTATGTATGGACTAATATTATACTACCGCCACCTGTGGCCTGCAGTGCGCATGGGACTCAGCGATATGCATTCCTACACGACTGCTTGACCTTCGATCGAATATAAGTACGTACACATGTTACCTAGTACCTTGTATCTACATAATATTATGTGTACGGAAAAAAATATCAAAACCAAAATATAAACACGGTGGACACAATAAATTATAATTTATAATATAGTACCTATAGGTATACTTACTACCCGTCCGGGTTCATTAATCTCAATATGGCGAGCCCACGGAGCGGTAAACCTACCAACAGGAGTGAGGGACGTACACAATTATTAGAATATTACTTCTACAACACGTGCAGGGACTGTTATTATTCGAAATACCAGCTGGTTTGAAAATATCTTTTAGTTCTTTCAAAAACAAATATAGGTACCTACAGCAGTGGCTATCCCTCTCACTAAATAAATTATAAATACGCGATTTATGCTGTTTTGGTTTACGCGATCCGCTTCGGTCTTTTTGGAGGGTTCGACACTATATTGTAGCATTTATTATTTGCAAGCCAGTGCTGTAAAGAATATTTCGTAAATATATTTATAATATTTAAAGTATTTGAAATACTTGTCGAATGCCTGATAAGTCAGTCTCTGTATTACAGGACCTACAACCCATGCAAGAATAGTAATAGAGTATCTATGTATGAATTAACGCAGCAAATAATTATTTCGATATAGTTACTCGAAGTTGCTTGTACGTGGTCCCATTATTATCATTTATCACATATTCACATTGGTCGATATTGAAATACGTTCATTCTCAATTATTCCCATAAGATTTTTATGGAATGGTATTGAACTCTGAAGAGTGTAGATCATTCAACAGTCAACACTTAGTAAATCATAATTTGTTTTCTACTACACGTTTTTACAGTAGGTACGTACTAGTATATACGCGTATTATGGTGCATATTTTAATGTTATTTTTTCTTTTCAAACATATTAAATATTAACTACCTATAGATATTTGATTAGTTGTTAGTACTTTAAATCTTAAATGTGGACCATAATATTATAAACGATCGAGTGATGAGGCACAAGTCGATTAAAGAGCGCGCGTATTTCTGACATGTTTTCGATTATCGTAATATCGTGTGCTGTGTGTGCGCGAGTAGGAAGTTTTACTGTTACCTACGTTGAAATATAAAACTATCCGTTGTGCAGGAATGAGGAAGCGCCGCTGTGCATCGTTTCGAATACTTTTGAAAAATAATAATGATTTTAACACCCGACGATTCGGTGTGGCACGTGATTCGCATGTAGGTACAATTATAACCCATAACGCGGTTACTACCGAGCCTTAAAAATATATATATATCGGCTCATCGGTATATAAGAGGGGATATCTAGGCGAGTGATTGGTTGTGTGGAGGGGTGAACCCTGGTTATGGTGTCCCGATGTCCACTATTGTCCGATGTTTGCACAAACGACAATAATAATAATAACAACGATAATTATTACAATTAACAAAATATAAACAACAATATATTATAATATCATGTCGATTAAGTAGGTACCCATATGCTATTATTATTGTGATAAATTGTACTCACGTAGTCTGCGTACACGTCCTCGGGCACCGCGGTCTTCCTGTGCATGTGATGCATCGGTGCCATATTCGCGTACAACGAATCCGATTCCTTGACCTTATAGCACTCGGCCGACCCCTTGGGCTCCTCGCGCCTGTAGTGTTCCGACGCCACTGTGTACGGCAGGTCTTTGGGCACCACCTCGTCCCAATACTGGTCTTTCAGCAGTTCCGGGTGCTCTTCGTGCATTTCGTCAACGATCATGTACGCTGCCTGTGCACATAATAATAAATAATAACATAATATATTATTATCATTATACGATATTATGCGTATATTATTGTGCTGTCCAACCCCCGGGTCATTTTCAATGATCGTATTATAATATATGGCACCCTGCTAAGTCAGACCGCAATATTTGAGCCCGTATACTATTGTCATAATAATACTATCGGACCGAACCTATTCCGGACCCGCAGCATAATAATATTCATTAGATACATGAAAATAAAAGAAATACCAAAAATCGTAGGTCAATCCGAGGACTCTTCCAATACACATAGTACATACGCCGAATGCGGGGTGAACTAAGACTTACCTATGTTATTATATGTTATTGAAATATATTAATATTATAGTACTTACATATATTTACTATTTTAACCTCGATCGACTCGATCATATTTTTTGCCCCCCCCCCTCCCTTCGGACTCAACCGATCACCCTCAATAGACTGATTTTCTGTGTTTCTACTTTCTATTCTTTACCCTACGGTATATGTAAGAAATCACCAATTGCATTCCATACTATGGCTTTCTATATAATTTGAACACATCCATCCCAAGGGTGCATTTGACCTGGGCCCAGGTGAGAAAGAGAAACTATTTTATTTTTTAAATGCACCCATTGAATACAAATTACCAATATTTTTGTTCTTTGCAGAATTAAAAATGTTTTACTATTAATAACCTAAATAACCTGAACCTCGTCTACCATAAAATGCTCATTTGAGTAAATAAATAAAAAATATTTAAGTGCAAATATAATTGAATAATGAAAGTTATTAAATACAATATAAATGTAGGTATACATAAGAATATTAAAAATATAAGTATCTATATTATATAATACATTAAAATGTTTAAATGAACAAATTTTATCATTTAATAGAAATAATACAAGTGAGCTAGTGAGGGGGGAGGTGCATGACTTAATCCCATCGACCTCCTCAAATACACCCTTAAAGTAGGCGGAAGAGATGGTTTTTGGTTTTCACGGTTTTATAATGTTGGTAATTAATGTTCATTGTTGATCTAATTCAACGGTTTCCGCTCGTATTTCACTATAATCATTATCATATCGCACTTACGAAAAATTATCTTTAAAAGTTTAATCTATGATATATGACCGTTATTTTATTATAATATCAACCGCTATAGGTACTCGCGTATATTATTATTAGGAATATTTAAATAATGTATAATTATAATATCGAAAATTGTATGCTTAGTGTATGTAAATACACAACAATCGTATACCTAGTACTGGGCTGCAGGTATAGTCTTGTCATATTGACCATTGCCGTTACCTGGTTAGTCATTATATTTTCACATCAACTATATAATATCATCGTTAATCATTATTATTGTGAGTTATCTATTGCAATATTATGGTCAAATAATATTGTGTATACTGCACAAGCAGCAGTTCCGACTTAAATCCACGTACATTACACTTATCCGTCGGACGATAAGACGTGTCGATAACACGCGATACCGAATACGTCACATTTCTCGCGTAGGTATATACCGCGTACGAACCTACCACGCATATCTGCGAATAATACACGTCTGTGGCTTAGTCGTACGTGCGATAACTACACATTATTAGTCATGTTGTACTATTGTTAAGCAGGTACTGCGCCGTATTATAATTATGATAATAATATGTATTATTATGTTTATCGCGTCGATAAAATAAACTATTGCAGCAGATAATATAATATACAGGGTGATACGTGCGGGTTCGATGCATATAAGGTTGCGCACCATTTTCACAGCCAATCCCTGCCGACGTGTATTGGGGGGGAAAAAAAAATAATCGTTTTAGGTGTTGGCTAAGTAGGTACCTATTATAGATGTCTTACTATTTTTCTTCGTAAAAGTAGTGTTTAAGTTTTTATTAGGTATATTTTATTGGTATTGAAATTCAAGGTTTTTTTTTTAAAAAAAACACAGTTTTTTGTTGAAATTGGTTTTGATTTTTTTATTGTAATTATTCAGAAATTAACAATCACAGAGACATTAGATGTTCACCAAATACTGAATATAGACTTATAAAGGTACAGTGAAACCTTCATATTACGAAGGCTCGAAGGGCAACAAAAGAAATTCATTTTAAGTTGTTTCGACTTGAAATTTTATGTAGGTAGGTATATTATAATTTTTTATAACCAGTACAATTTTTTGAATATGTATACTATTATTATAACACGAACCTATTCACACCATTCTACAGTACGCTGGTATTGACTTTTATGTTTTACACTATGTTTTTGGCAATAATTATTATTTCAAACTACCAAGTTAATAAAATACAAGTATATAATGTTGTGACATAAATTGTTTTTGGAAAATAATATGCTGCTCCACCCGTCTCCTTATAGCTTAGGCCTTAGAATCATTTTTTTTATACTATGATTTTACACATCATCCATTACAATAACCTGGTTAAAGACGACGTTCACTCGAACTTTTAAGTCTCGAACCCCTACCTATAATATATATAGCGTAGTTCGAAAATGGTATAGCTAGTTTCCCGGTTTTTTTTAAAAATTTTATTCCAATTCTGAAACTATTCTTAAACGATACACTTTTGTCGCGATATCATTTAGTAACGCTTAACGATTTTTTGAAGAAAAAAAATAATTGTTAAAATATATCCTGTTGTTTTTTGAAAACATTATACATTTTATACATACATATTTTACATATTTACAAATGTAATGTTAATAATGGTATAGGAAACTGTTAATTGTTTTACGTGTAAACAATTGACATAGTATATTATTATATTCGCAGACGTTATTGTTTAGAAATTTAAAATTTAACACCACGACTTCAGTTTCAGAAATAATAACTGTCAACAAGTGCAATGTGTGAGTATAGTTACTTATATAACAATGGTTCATTTCGAACCACAGTTTCAAATAGTTATATACCATTAACAATTAACGACGTAGTTTCGTCAACTAAATATTAATTTCCAAAAACAACCGGAAAACTCGCTTTGATACGACTGAATCTTACCAAAGTAGAATAAAGTTAATACTTATGAGGTAGGTATATGAAGTAAAAAGTTCTAATAATTAGTACAAATATTTTTAAAATGTCATTGTGTGTAAAAAATATTATTATTATATTATACTTAATGGTTAAAATTTTAAGTCTATAATATGGCTTTCATACCTATCAGAATTACACAAAAAAAAAATTGATGTCGTAAAACGTGTTTCGTAAATATCCTCATTTTAAAGATATTTTTTGTTAGTTTTTCTAAATTATTAAGAAATGTTCTTGGATTTTTCAATTTTTTACTTCACAAAATAGATGGATTTTTTACCAGAAACCACCCTCACAATTAATATTAAAACTAATTGTGCACCCTAAACGTGACGGGAAGGCTTAGTAAGTAGAAGCAATAATGAACAAAATTTCATACGTCACACGGTGGTTTACACGTGAATTTCACTTTGACTAGAAAACCGAATATTATTTTTGTTTATACATACTATATACAGTATTATGGTTGCCATTGGTTTTAGAAATAAAAGAGACTTTAATATAATTTAGACATAAATGTATATGTTTATAGGTTATATTATATAGGGTGGCCAGACGGTGGTTTTATACGGGGAATATCCATATTTTGAAAGTCTGTCCCGGTAAAAGATTTCGAGAAGCTTAACTATCCCGTTTTTTTTAAATATGTACCATTTTTATACTAATAAAAAATATGTGAAGAAAATTACAACCACAGCAGGTATTACACGCCAAATATGTATCACATTTTACCAGCGGTTAAGTAAAAATACCTATATATTAATATAATTTTGTAAATACTAAAAAAATCTTTTTTTATTCAATAAAAGACGATATAATGCTATTTTATTAAAAATAAACGTTTTATTTTAGTAAATATAAAATTAATAATTAATCTCTCTAGCCCTAACCTAACCTAACCTATCACCCTAGTTATATAGGTGCTTACTCAAAAACTTAAAAATTTTACTTTTATTAGGTTAGTTTAGCTTGACCACGTTCGAAAATATACCGAGTACTATATCAAATCCAACACGGGCTGATCTCGGTTGAATTAGTTTGTAAGGCTATGGCGTAGTATAATTACATTGAAACCGATTTCCGGTGAACTGAGAAACACTAAAACCAAAATACACCGCTATACCACCTTAAAATATGGAACTTAAAATAAATGTAAGTACCTATACCTATAAATAATTTTATAGTACCTCCCTGTGTATCGATGAATGTTGATTTTAAAATCAACTTTAACAACAATTTACATAATATAACAACTAGGTAGTTGTTGTTTATTTACAACTACGTAGTTTAGAAATTATTATGAAAATATTGGTATTGGAATTTACAACAATTATAATTTTTGTTTTTAATGAAATGTAATGTGTTTACTGCAGGATTATGTCGAGCAGTAACAAAATATAGAAACATTTTAACGCTTGAAACACGCCCGCTTGTATACAACTTTCGATTATTTAAAATACATTTCTAAAACAGTTAAAGGTATATTATGTAAAACGTGCTTTATAAATAGCGTCAATAATTTAATAAGTTATTTCAGATTCTGAGTCATGCGAAGAATGTATTATTATTATGATTTGTAGAAGATGAAAATAAACATAATATATTCATAATTTTATACCCATCGGCTATCGGAGAATCGGTTAATTAATTATACTTAAGCTTTAGTACAAGTTTTGTGTTAATCGACTAATTGAAATAATATTATGATTTAATCAAAATCGACTCTATGAAAAAAAAAACAAAAAAAATTTACGCAATAACATTATTGACTACCTATATGTTTGATCTTGCGTCTATACATTGTATTACATAAAGTCAATACCATATTTAGGAATATTAGGCATTTTGAAACATCTTTAAATTGTGTGATCGGAGTATCAAAGGGTTACGATTGTTATTTAAGTCCTTGACCCTAATTATGACTTTATTCATTTTGGTATTACGACAATACCATCGGTCGAACGATTAAAACGAAAAATAATATTATAATATTATTATAGTGCGGCCTCTTGTCCTGTCACGCTTATGTGCTTACCTCAAAAAAGAAACGAAAACCGCGAATATTGTACATTGTACGTACGAACGGTGATGGTTTGTAATTAATGTTTTAAATTATTTACTAACGAGAATAAAAAAAAACAAATAACATTCATTCGTCAGTTTCGGAAAACATTTGTCAACTGTCTAGGTAAGCATTGGTACCTATCTTATTCATATATTATCTGCTTTTGGGCTCAATGGACGTTAAAGTCTAAATGTGAAAGTCGTCCAACTATTGTTGTGCTTTAAAATTATAGAAAATAAATGTATAATATGAAAAATTTGCATTTGAAGGTACGCGTATTTTGTTTTAAAAGAAAACTGGAATAACTCGTTTAATTTTTTTTTTTTATGTATGTTTATGCATGACACTGTAAGACGATAGGATTCAATTGTTTCTGTTGCTATTGTTGGGATTTTGTTGGCTACGTATATACTAATATTAGTTATGGTTTCAACAAATATATTATATTATGTCTTAGTGGCGGAAGGCGCCCGTGTGTAAACGTTTTAAAATTCTATGAGTATGCATTTTTATAATATTATTTATTTATATAAATTTTCAACTCCTCAAGGGCTAGGAGTACAGAGTAAAGCTATATTAAAGTGCAATATGATAATAATATAAAAAACAAAGAATACAATTTAGAGATATAATTTTCTTATTATAAAAGGTACCTATAGAATTAAAAAATAAATCAACATCAAACAAATTATTTATACGGTGCATAGGGCGGTCAAAAGGACTTGCAAACCCAATATTAGTTGAGTGGAGTTTAATATTAAAAGATTGGTGCCTTAAATTAAAAAAAGAGACAGATATAATAGGTAGTCATGATAAAAAATCAGGAGAGTCAACCAAGTAATTTGTAGACAAACGAGATGTAAAATTCTCTTTGTCTATATCTACAAACGATTTAAAAGCCACAGTACCACCACATCAAAACGAAGATATTCTTATGTATTTATTGTTAATTTTATTTAATCGTTTAATAAATGTTAATTGGTGAGGATACCAAACAAAAGATGCATGCTCAATAATAAAACGTACAAGTGAAAAATAAAGTGTATTTAAGGCATTAATTTCTGAAAAATCATGGGTATAACGTATTCAGATTATAATTGTTTTTGAAGCTTCGTTACAAAAATAATTTCAGGGAATAATAAATTAGAGGAGAATAACTTACACCTATACTGCGCCCAGCGAGAGAACGCAACTGGTTCGTGCATGTCTCTAGGTGAATTTTTCCCACTACGTGGTGACCGGTGGTGAGCAGGCTAGTAAGAGATTAGACACCTCAAGTTGTTGCAATTTATTAATTAATAAAGTATGGTTAACGCTGTCGGATGCTTTTTGTAAATCTGTTTATTTTATAACATCAACTTGAAATCCAGATGAAATTAATTATCAAACCGATTATATGACGTACCTATAATATACAAATGTGGGCAATGTACCTAATTTAGTTAGAAATACCTAGGTATTATGTAGGTATAGTGTTTAGTGTATAACTGTTACGTATTTTTTTTAAATATTAAACATCCATCATAATAACAATCCGATGCCAACAATTTTTAAACTTAATTAATTATATTACCTATATGATATATCGTTATATCGAGTGGAAAAGAAATTATAATAATATAAAATATGATACAGTTAAATCGTGCAGATAACAATATTATGATACGCGCGAATTCATTATGAGCTTATTCACTTCCAGTTACCGTTTCCTACCTACCTACTACAGTTTGTGTAGTTTTGATTTTGCAAATGATAATATTTTTACAATGATGATGGTATTATTTACCTTTATGTGACGGTCGATCAACCAGTTAAGCTCGATGTCGTCATCGTCTTCACCGAAAGGTCCGATGAGAACTTCCGCCACTTTTAGCCATCCGACGAAGAAACAAAACTGAAATAATAATAATATATAGCTTGTATATAGACACACGACGTTCAAAAACTACAAAATAGATATTATAATATACAATCGGCGACGTCTGTATACAAATTAATAACAATATTAACGAATAATAATATAATATGACGAAAGACTGCAAACCTCGATAATCGTCAGGATTGGTACGTAAAGGTCGAACTCTTTAAAATCTTTGAAACCCCATTCTGGCGGAGGCTCTACCATCTGAGCACCGATGAGCTGGGCGCCAAAATAGGCGTACAACGACAACGTGACCACCTGTCACACAAAATCGACTGTTTACAAAAATATATAACGGGCACGTGTACGCCGTGTGCATATACAGGGTGTTTGAAATTTTATGTGGCCGTAGATTTCAGCAGAACATAGTAACGCTATTTCATAGTGAAATCTGCTGTCATATAAAATTTTGAACACCCTGTATATTATGGTATTATTATAGCAATTCTTGTGTTGTTGCAGGCAACGAATTACAAAATAAATATTGTACACACGAGCGTATCGTGGGTAAGCACGCGAATATATTACTGTAGGTACCTATAATACAATATGTATTACGATATTATAAAACAATAAAACAAGTAGGTATAAGTTTATTATGCATAATATTATCATGATCCGATGATGGTGTTAGTATTTAAGTTGCTTTAACCGTATACTCGTGTAATCTGGCACATATTTTATTTTGATACATATCATTTAGGTATATATCAGTACCTAATAATATATATTATATAGTCGAGTATCTCAAAATATTGTTGAATGATTAAAACGCTACCGGATATAGGTACCTGAATCCCTCGCGATCATTTCCATAACTAATTTTGACGGTAAATTCCTATGTAGTTTTCCGCGGTTGTAAAAAAAATAATTTAAATTCAACCGACGAGCAAGACTGTGCAAGATAGTAAACACGTGCGAGAGATATTGTATTGAAAAAAAAAAACAATTATATTACGCGATACGGTCTGTTGAGATATGTATGCATATTGATGATGCAAGTAGTTGTGGTTTACAAAAACTTATTTCAATATCAATCGTCAAGCCTTCAAGGCCGTTTCGACTTTTTGTAATTCGTATTTTCAATAATTTCACACGTTAGTCATGCATAATATAATATAGGTAGACACTGTAAAACAAATCGCAAATTTTAATTCCAACATTTTATTGAATATGGATTCGATTACTTGAATGAATTGTGTATTCTCTAAAATAATAATTATAACTATAGCAAATTGTGTGTAAGCTATTGTCTAGAGAAACCTGCGATGGCTCACCGATCACCCCGGAACACCGCTTATTATAATACTGCACGCTGTATGAAAACACTACGATAATAACTAATAACATATAATAATTTATATGTCGAGTCCCTACAAGGTCAGTGAGTACCTACAAATTATTGCCTATATAGACGCGATAGAAAAATTATGTAAAATAAGATTTTTTAAACCAATATATTATTATATACCTAATTATCATGTTTTTAATTAATTTAAACAACATAGTTGATATAGGTACATTTTTTGTTTTGAAATGATGATAAATCAATGTTTTTTTAAATATATTAATTTGATAGGTACCTATCAATTTTTACATTATTATTTAAATGTGTTAAAAATTAAAACTATAGACAGTGTAAAATAGAACATAATTTAATATTATTATAGAATAATAGGCGGAAATCCATTAAAATGCCGGAGGGGGGGGGGGCTAAGCCCCTGTAACGTCCCCCCAGATCACCGCCTATGCATATATTCTATTAAGTATGAAACATATTATATAGTTATCCATCCAAGTCATTTAAAATAACTGCTGAAAAATTCTCTCAATCTACTGCACGTATTAAACTAATACGTAGTTTTGATATATAATTTAACAAGTATGTTAATATAAAAATAAATGCCAATATAATAATTATAATCAAACGATTTTTATCAAATGATTTCGTATTATTTTTTCCTTAATAATTAATTTGAATTTCATATAAATTATAAATTTTTAAATTATGGTTATCTACTGTTGTAAAAGTGTTATATTTTAAAGCCACTTTGTGCCCTTCTGGTATTTCACATATAATTTTATATGATTGAATTTTTAAAAAACTTAAATGTTACACTAAAATACACGATGTTCATCATAATAATCGCACACATAATTATATTTCTGCTCTTTTTGTTATTATTATTACTTAAGGAAATAAACAATGAAATTAGGTACCACTAACATTTACAATTTTAAATTATGACTTAAGAATGGAACAAAAAAATAATGGTTCAAAAAACGATTTAATATTTTATTTTAACAACATTTTCAACATGATAAAAGTGTTCTATACTAATTCACCTATTCTATAATATAAGCATTATATTATATTCATCAATTGAAAATCAGATATAGATAGTATTCTCATAATATGATTGTATATTGTATAGAATTTCCCATATGTTAGCAGTATCGTACATTTCAAAAGAAATGACTAAAAAAAAAAAAATTTTAATTATTGATATCAGTGAAATGTTTGGACGTTCTATAATTCACTGATCATGAAATACCTAGTTATTTTTTTAAATAGTTGTTATGATCATTTTAGGGAATGCTATATAGATGAGAATTTTTCAAAATGTTCATATCACACACCACACATGTATATCCTTGAATTTAAAATGATATTATTATTATCATAATAATATTATGGGGGCGGGGGGATACGGTAGGTTCGGAACCCTTCCGGGAAATAGTGACACTAGACGGTGCTGGTACTCAGAACACGTTAGTGACTGAGCCAAACATCACGCCACACTATGATTACTATTGGTTTACTAGATATAATTTACTAACACCGTTTTCAGATTCTGAGCGAAGCGATGAATGTATTGATTTTACAATGATGTGTTTTTTTTTTTTTTTTTTGTGTTTGTCATCACTTTTTAGGACAGTAAAAGTGCTTGGATTTTCTTCAACAGTAACTTTTCTGATAGGAAAGTGAATCTAGTTGGTACTTTGGGGGGTCAAAAGTTCCCAGTAGTTTTTAAAAGCGACGTGAAAAACAAAAGAAAAATTAAGGAAAAACGGGAATTTTTACGCAAAATCTGTTTTCGAGAAAATCGATTTTGGTTTTTGGTGTAACTCTAAAACAAATGACCGTAGGGACATGAAATTTTGACTGAATGTTTATATTAGCATTTTCTATACACCATAAAACTTTAAAAATATTTTGACACTTTTTGAGCTGTTTACGGACATTGTCAGTTTTCAATTTTTTTTAGTTTTTTTTTCTATAAATATCAATAAAAATTTTTTTGTTGGGTAAAAAAGCGTGAAAATTTAATATAAGGCTCCTGATATATCGTTCTAATAGCAGTTGAAAAATATTAAAAATACATAGGCACAATTTTTTTTTATAAGCATTTAAAGTTCAAATTTTGACGACATTTATCAAATTTATAATTTATTAATTATTTTGTAGTTAAAAATGTATAAAATGTTTAACTTTTATGGCTAAGGATTGAAAATTTAAAACAAGGCTCCACGTAAATAGGTTATATATAAATTACTTTATTCACAATATCATCAAATATACTTGGTAATATCATAGGCTGACGGACCGTTTTCGCTCAGAATCGTTTTTCTTATACAATTATATTATATCATTGAATTCAAATTTAACACCATCCATTACAGTGACCCACTTATAACCTACTGTACAGCAGAGCGACATCCACTTATCCACCTTTTTTATTATACTAAATTCAGATAATATTTCGATTGTAAAATGTTCTGTTCGTAACCCGTATGACCGTATTTAAGCTCTTATACTTTACATATACCTTGGTAGGTACTACAGATTGTATATAACTCCAACAAAAATTTAAATTTGAAATCATTATTGTGATATCAATAAATATTTTATTTTTTTTTAGTTTTTATTTTTATTTATTCTTCAAGAAGATAATGGGCCCCACTGAACATATAACTAATATTTCAGTAAAACTAAAGAATAATAATAATAAAGCACTTTAGGTAGGTACCCATACAATTTTATTATAGTAAATATCGGCCGTCATATATAAATCTGTGAAATTGTTTTTCTACTTTGATTTAATATTTCCACAAACACGTATTCCATCTGTCCGAAATGTGTACATAATATTATATTAGTATTATAATATATTCTTAATTTATAACTCGAGGCGTTGAAATTATGTATAGGCGCGCGTATCTCATCGGATGTGAAACGACGGTGAGATTTGTGTCCATTTGATATGTATTATTATTTCCATATGACGTGATTATATCGCTCACATTTCGTAAAATTCAATCCGATTTTTGACTGCGCGTAGAAGAGCCTGCAGAGTTCATTGGACGAGACAATACGCACGCCGCCCGTCTCATCCGACAGCCAAACGCGTTTAATATGCGAACGGTTGCGACTCTTTGAAAACTGGTTGCCTCGGGGTTCGCAGCAACCAGTAACCACGCTCGGTATCGTTTGTCGCGTGCAACCACGATCCGCAACTCCGCGAGAAACGTAAAAAAAAACGTCAATGTTCGAAAATTAAATATTAAAGAAACGCTTAAGTATGCCTAATGCCTATATGGGTGGGTACCTACGGCTGTTTGCCAAACGATAGTTTGTCACTCGTCGATCACTGATCACGAAGACCAAAGAATAATTATAATTATTATTAACGCTTGATGGTCGTCGGCAATTGGTTATAATACTATAAAGGTACGTGTTTACTTCTATTTCTATAGGCCTAAAATGTTGATGCATTTGCTTTGTTTTTTGTTTTTTCCTGGTGTACTAAAACGTCTAAAACTTTGTTGGGTATGTGTGTGTGTAAATTGTGTTTTAGCTGCGTGATAATGTGGTATTTATTTAAATTTATATTTTATAATTTTTGATTCTTAGCAAACCTTTTCAATTTTATCTTTCAACTGTTCTCCATTAAAAAATGCATAGGAAAATGATTCACTAATATTCTGAAAATATGCATTATTACAATTATTGTATATAAATCACCTAATCTTAAAAAAATTATAAAAGTGACTGTTAACAAAATGTTGTATGAAAAATTGTGGGTATATTTTAAATTTTAATTCAGTTTACAACAGCGATTTCCTGTTTCTACAAGAAAAAAACCAGTATTATAATTTATAAATAATAATATTATATGCAATTTGTCATCAGTTGTTAGGCTGGTAGTTAAAATTAATTCGTTTGATAAACTTAGGAAACATTAAAAATAAGGTAGCATTGTTGTAACGCCATTCAAACCATAAAAAAGGTTCTGAAAACTAAAAATGTATTTCATACTAAGTATAGGTGGGTATACAAAAATAATCATGAAAATAGAATACCGTGTTTTAGATCATAGTGCGTCACGAAATAAAAATATATAACAACGTGCTCGTTCTAATATAAGCCCCAACATCGAAAAAAATAATATGCAAATGCGTATACGAATCCGAGCACTATATAATTATCATCATATCTATTATACCTATCGTATTGCGTCCATCGAGATCGATTCGATCGGTTCCAGTCGATCCCCTGTACACTATACGTAGGTACGAATAATAATGCTACCTAATACTAATAACATAATCTCGTACCGAATGCAGGATATAAAATATGTATAAACTATAATGCACCAGATCCGATTCGAATTTGACTATGGCTGTATGTCTATATACCTATATTATAGTGCCTACCTATACCTGGGTATCTACGCTAATATATTAGGTATGTATTATACCTGTACCTAACTACAATGTGCGAATGGCTGCACAGAAAAATTATACCGTCAAGGTGATTTTTACACCAGTGATACCGATATACTATAATCACTCGACCGAATACCTATATTATGCGCGTTACTATAATATATTAATATATTATTTTGTTGTAGAGTACAACATTTACGCATACGATTTTTTGCAATTTTTTTCCCATCGGAAACATCGCAGCATTGTTTCCGTAAACGGTATTCAACGGCTCGAATTAATGTACCTAGGTACAGAGCTAGTAACATTCGTTGTACATTTTTTTTACGTATACAGTGCATTCGGGCATCGAGTTACAGCCTTGCATGGTCCGATGCTTTTAAATCGGCGAGACCGAAGATAATCGTAAACAACAATTAGAATAATATAATAAAAAACATTATATACTATACGTTATAAGTTATAATACATATACAATAAAACAGGAACTTTACGGATGTAATTTACGATTACAACAACCCCCTTAACAATAATCGACACGTGTCGTTTAACATGTATTATATTGTTTGTACCAAAATTATAATAAATAAATAAATAATATTGTATTAAATTATTAGATTATTTAAATATATTTGGAATATTGATGTATACTATAATCTTGTGTAGGTACCTACCATTATAACAACTATAACAACCTAACATACTGGATCTCTGCAAACCTACATTTGACTGTATGACTGTATGTAATTATATTCATATAATGATATCGGTGGTTATACAAGATTATATTATTATTATGCATTATTTTATTATAGGTACGTTATTGGTCTGTGGAAAAACTCGTCCTAAAATTATTACATACTTACGTAAGAAATTCAATGAATTAAATATTGTTATTTTATTAAACTTTAACTTTGAGGGTCTACCTGTATAGAACGGCTTGATTTGTTTCGATTACCATAAATAATTATAGTATTATTATAACGTACCCATACAAGATATCTATGGTCATGACTAGAATACATTTTTGATCAAAATTGAACACTGAACAGTGAACAGTATCATAAATTGCGTGTTATTGATTCTTTAATCTATAGGTTACTGTATATTATTTAATAAGCACATTGGTTATTCCAGAAACACCTACACAAAATATAAAATATATCTGTATTATTATTAGTTTCAAAATATGTGTCAATGACAATATAATAAAATGCAAATTTTGAGGTCAACAAATGATCAACATTTGTAATAAGTACCATTATAAGTTCAGAACTCTTTGACCAAATATTATTACAATGTCATTTTAAACACTTTTATATTAATCTAAATTGATATTTTGAATTGTCATGAACTCATGAATCATGATGAATAATTTAAAAAAAAATTTTACTACAAAAATAAGTTTTTTTTTAAATTTTAGCTACATTTAAATTTAAGAAAACCAATAAAGTCTTAGCTTTTAATACATATAAATAATTGTAGTCTTATATTATTATATGCATCGTAATTAACCCATTCAAAACTGTAACAAACAATAAAGTGTATAGCTCGGCACGGGCTGAAATCAATCACGCAACATGATTGAGAGTAAGCAACGGGTACTGCTACTAGTTCCCGGATGGGTGACCGCCCGGATCCATAGTGGCAAAAATCTTGCCACACATACACGTGTTGCCAACCAACTGTATCAACGATACCAACCGTTTCAACCCTACCGACCGTAACCCTTACAATAGATAATGGCCAGTTATTGGGCCTAGACCAAAAAAAAAAAAAAAAAAATAGAAAAACAGTAAAGTATAACAAATAATAATACACATTTTAAAATTAAAAATGAACAGTCTTATTATAATTATTTACACTGTAATTTTAGTAATTATAATTTATCGGTTTTATTTAAATTAAACAATATACGATTAGGTGCTTGCATTTTCAGTTTATAGTATAATATTATTTTTTTTTTTTTTTTTTTTTTTTTTTTTTTTTTTTTTTTTTTATTGGGTAACCCGCGGCAACATAGGCCATTGGGTGTGGGGAGGGCACTGTAGGTTTTATATTGGGTAGGTTTGGTAGGTTTTTTATATTGGGTAGGTTGGTACACGTGTGTGTTGTGTTTGGCAGAATTTCTAATGGGGCACCCGTAGGTTTCTGCCGTGCCCCGGGGTGGGGGGATGGCGGCACTTGTTCTCCGGACACCGTGACTTGCACGGAGAAAAATGCCGCCCAGTGGTCGAGGATCGAACTCGGACCGGCTGTGCCGAATCCGTCGCGTTAGACCACTCGGCCACCTCGTCCCCAATATAATATTATTATTATATACTATTTTATTAGTTATAGTTCTTACTTATTTCTTATTACATAGATATTTTTTTAAATTATTATTATTTAATTTAAATTTGTATTCGATTTCTTGGAATTAAATTGTAAAAGTCAGTGAAAAGAATATGATATTGAATAAAAATAAATAAGCCCTAAGCATCTATATTTGTTATGGTTAACATGACGTTAATTAAAAAATCTTTACTAGATTATTATGACGTCATATCGTATGATTAGCGAAGTGGTAATTACGATTTACCGGGAGCGCAAAAAAGGTACGATGTCGGTTTGCCAAGGTATTAGGAACTTAAAAATTAGCACAAGCCGAAGGCAGAATCGACAATAACTGTAGAACGGCCAAGGTTACGATCGTCTCTGGTCGGAGTACAATAATTACAATATAATATCATATTTTATATGATATGACTTTGGTCGGAAGTACTCACTACCCATATACTTGCAATACACCTACCTTGGTTTTAAGTTATTTTTTGGCAAATCGTGACCCAGCAGTAATGTCTGTGCATAAATACATAATACGGTTTTCTCGTAGAATTTATGGCATAATAATCGACCGTCACGTGTCGGTGGTACGCGCAGAGCCGAACAGCCAATAAAGATATTATAGAATAATACTAAAAAATGTTTAAAAAGTTTAAGAAATCGTTTGGCGCGCGACGATCGAGAGTTGTGGATAGCTCACAGCCAGTATATATTATACGAGTATACGTTTACGCTGTTAATATACGCATTATAATAATATTATTATTATAGGTATATGAATGCACGCAGACTACAATATTATAATATAAAATGAATATAATTAATTATGTAAAATATTGTAAGACATTTAAATCACACACACTACACTACGATGATAATAGTTGCAGTACAGATAAGAGATGCATGCAAAAACACCTGCACCAAGGTAAAATGTAGGGCCTATACTTGCGACTAACAATAATATAATATGTACCTAGTACATAATAATTATTTGTAATTTGTATAATAAATTGTGCACATTGTTTTGTATGTAGTGTATACCGACCTGTGAATAGAGAATAGGAATGTTGACGTTATCGTAACCGATCAGCGATCCCAGCCTGTACCTCATGTCGGACATCTCCAACAGTATTGTCTGTACCATGTGATCGTTGGATATCAGTTTCTCTCTTCTGGCCCGGTTTATGATGTTGGTGGCCCAAGTCAACGGGATCCAGTAATTGGTCATCGCGGTCTTCGCTTCCACCGCTTCCAGTATCTCCTTTTCGCTATCCATCATCAAACCTACGCCCGCCGCCATGTTTCAACAAAAAAATGCGTTTCGTCTTGGATAACGTTTTGTTTTCGTTTTGATTTTATTAAACAATATCAACCGTCGTTATATTTTCGTATCCGTATAATATAATATAATTAATAATATAATATATTGTTGGCCAAACAGCAATATGTTTATATCGATTAAGTTGGTGGGGGGGGGGGGGGGGGGCTGAAAGACAATGCACATCTAAAGATAGCAGTAGTCGCAAATCATATATCTACCTAATGAACATTGTATTCGGAATTTTCGGAAACCAATCACGTCATTATATTTTATAGGTGTACTACACTACTACAACAGGAACCTTTTATATCTTACATAACAAAAAACGTTTTACGAAAGTCGAATTTATGAAATGGGAAGATCCGAAAAGAATAATAATTTACTGCAATTACAAAATGCGTAATGCACTGCACGCCCACAGACACACACGCTGCAGACATACATAGGTATTGTACGTATTTTATATGGGTATTGCACATAAATTTGAATAGAGCCTATAGTAGGTACCTACTTTTGTACGAAGTATTGTACAACATATTATAATATATATATATATTTAATTAGAGTTAATTAGAGTGGTGTTTATCGATAATTTACAATCTATACATTACATACAATAAGTAAATTTGATGAAAGAATTATAGTACAGGCTGTGAATGACTTGAAGAAAAACTCGCAGTCAAGTCACCTTATATTATAATATTAAATGCTGTGTGTTTTACGTAAGGTTATTTCAAGAGGAGATGTTTGTATAATACTATAATAATATATTTAGTCTATCGGCAAATATGCAAAACAACGGAACTCTGTTATGATTTTATATTAATGTGTTTACAATAATAATTCGAAATCGGTAGCAATACTTATAGTTATTAATGGAATGAAACTTGCACTGCACTGGTATGCAATAATAAAATAATTAATAATTTCGCTCGGAGAAACTATATAAGTAGAATAAAAAAATTATGAAGTATAAAAATAGCAACGGTTAAATATTTCTACGTTAAAATAACGTCCCTCTCTCTCTCTCAATAGTCATGGTAGTTGTGGTACCTACTACACTTTCTCCCGGCAATTAGATTACGTATGCAGTGAGCACTTATAACGACTAGCTAATATAGGTACGTACAACGTGCGCCTACCTATATAATATTGTACATAATATCATATTATTATATACTTGTACGCGTCGCAACGTAATCGGGTGTAAATCGGGATATAATTAACTACATATTTGTATATATTGCGGGGAACAATCGACAAGCACCTCGCGCCAATAATTATTATTATACGGCGATAGGCATAATAGTAATATCATATAATAGGTAATAATATTATAATGACGAATAATATCATGATTGATCTTCTGCTGCTGCTGTTGGTGGTGGTGCTGCTGCTGCTGCTGCAGACGAACAGTGAGACGCGCAAGTTTAACGAACACGGCGGCTGCTGCAGCTGCACACTCTGACAATACCCAAATCCGACTCGGACGCGACCGGTGTGATTTTTTGGCGTTATTATTAATTATTCTCGAAGAAATATAAAATAATAATAATATATTATATTATATTACTGTCGTTGTTGTTGTAGTAGTAGTATTTCGCGTTTGCATGCCTGACACATCTTGTGACAGGTGAAATTTATCTGCCATGCAAAACGTTCACCTTTCTGATGTTACACGCGGGGTTATCCTTACATTGTATAAACATATACATACATACACACCGCCATATATCCGACTGTGGTGTACATAATATATATATATATAATAATTTAATACGTAGATACATTATATACCGCGGTATTTGTATTGTTATAAATCATTATGACGTACAAGTACATAATTACGATAACACACATAGGTACTATAATTATATGTAGGTATATTACATACACACACACGCACATGGGTATCGATACTATATGGTTAAAGCGAATTTTGTGTAACACTGCGATTGAAAATTCAAACGCTGAGCCTCGGCTGAAGTAGCTAGCTGGTATATAATATTTATAAATACATAATAATATGTATGTGTTCCATAAAGCCTAACCAACTATAATTTGGTAGGTAATAGTGATATAGAGTATAGTAAATTACAATTACAATTTTGACTTGGACTAGATTCCCGTTGAAGAACGTAATAATAATAAATAATATTCCACAATCACGTTGATCGAGTTCGACCCAACTGCGGTTATGTCTTAGATCCTCGGATGTACATTTCTGTATGTAGTTGACGAGTCTAGGATCACCGGGTGATTCTTATGATACGACGTAGGTAAATAGTAAATATTATAAATAATAATTATATAAGCCGATATGTATCATGCACTTAATATTTAAGGATCCAATTTCTAAATGATTTTGTACGTGCATTTTTTTTTTTGTTAGTGTTTACATGCACATGCAAAGCTTAAGCAGCATTAATAAAAATAAATCACAAAAAGAATAATATAAATAATGTCACACCAAGAAATCAACACTTTTACTATTACGATTAAACAAATGAAATAACTACGGTTATTAATAAGTTAAATAATAATTATTAATGAATATTATGACAAGTCTTCCCGAGAGATCTGCTGAAATTATTAATATTAATATTTTCCATATTATTTTAAACGGACGTTTTATGATAAACTCGTGAAAGCAACAAGTGTTCGGTAATAACAAAAAAATTCATATTAAACGAGTATATTATTATGCTTTTTGAAGAGATGCGATTTATTATTCGTGAGAAATGAGAACATAAAATCAGCAGGTGACCAGGGAAGAACAAGATGTACGTTTTAAAATGAAATGAAAACACAATTAATGAAAACAAGAACGATGATATGCTAAATAGAATAGATTTATATAAATAGTCGGTAGGGTATTGGCAAAATGCTGACCTGTGTGTAGACGAGTGGCACGCAAACGGTATCATAGCTGATTATAGAACCCAGTCGGCGCCTGATGTCCGACAGCTCAACGAGAAGCGTCTGGACCACCTGGTCGCTGGATATGAGCGATTCCCTGCGAGCTCGGTTTATGATGTTGGTCGCCCACACCAACGGCATCCAATACTTGGACATGGGGCTTCTCTCGTCCATCATTTCCACGATTTTTTTTTCGCTCTCCAACATGATTCCTGTGTCATGTCCAAGTTCGTTACACGTTCAACAACATAGACCCACCTCCCGCCACTAACCCCCGAACCCGCGACCCGCATGGCCGTTTTCATCGAAGGGTCGACCGGCAGAAGTTATAATAATATTATATAGTAGAACAAGAAATATAATATGGTGAATATATTTTTAATTTTACTCTCACGCAGCCCACGAATATATTGTTGATTGACTTGATTATAACATAACTATGTAAATAAATAAGATAAAACCTTGAATACGTGATAAAATGGATACAAACCATCAAAAACTTTTATAAAAACATAACAATATAGTAACTGCACGTTTTGAAGAAAAAGAATAAAACAGTTTATCGAAAATTATAAAGGTAGTATAATAGGTTCCTAGTCATAAAAAATAAACGGATAAAGTATAATATTTGTAAAATCATCAAATCTGTGTTAAACTGGGTATAGTAAAGCAGGTACCTACTCGTAAAACAATAACTTTGGCACTAATTCAAAATTCGCATTCATCCACGAGAGATAACAGACTCGGAAGTGAAAATCCTTGAAACTTTGTTTCTATTAACAACACACATCATAGTATATCTATTATAATTTATAATACACCGTGTATTTAGAAACGATTCTGTGCACAACAATAATATTACAATAATATGCACATTGCACACACGTCACACCCCGCTTCAAAGGTCACGAGAACGAAACAATGTACTCGTGCACACCAATCATATAGGACGTTTTACAGCTGCCGCCGCAGTGATGGGTGGGTGGTTGATACCGAGTTGCGGTCAAGATTATAACAGGTAAAAAAAAAAATCCGAGTTGCGGTCGGGATCAAAACAGGTTAAATATCAAAATAGGTAAAAATCCTAGTTGCGGTAAAAAAATATGATTAATAATTATTATGTTTTAAATATTGACATAGTTACATATTATTATGCTAAATACAAAAATGAAACGGTCAAAATACAAATTTTGAATATAAAATATAAATTAAAGAAATGCATAAAGAAAAAACTGTATTTATTCATACAATTTTGAAATCAAAAACATTAGAACAAGATAATGCTTTCTTGATAAATTAAAAATATTTGAAGATTTTATTTGTCATACGTTTACATGGCAATAGTAAAATTCTATTAAACCTATTAGGTACGTAAACAACATTTATTAATATGACAAATATTTAAAATTTCAAAAAAGGGGGATCCTCGTGTTAATACCCCTCACTTTGTTTTTTGGATAGCGCTGGGAGTTTTTGTGCACAAACGTCGGGATCTGGTGCAAATTTCTGCACAAACGATGCACAAACGTTTGGCACATTCAAAAATCCAAATATTCAATGTGGGGGAGGGGCTACCGTTTCAATGGCCCCCCATTTTGTTTTAGGGATAGAGCTTTCAGTTTTTATGCACAAACGATTGGACTTGGTGCACATTTCTGCACAAACGATGCACAAACGTTTGGAGTGGTCAGAAGTTCAAATTTCGAAAGTGGGGAGGGGGGGGCATTGAGATGGACCTTGAAAATAATAAATTACAAAATTTTGGCAACATCGTATATTATCGAAAATTGGATAAGAGCTCATCGGATAATCGATAACCGGATACTGACCGCAATTAAGACGTTAATTTTACCTTCAATATTATTAAGACCGCAATTCGTCTATTGCGACCGCAACTCGGACAATACCGGGTGGGTATGATATGGGTAGGTATCGTAGTCCCGAGACTGATCCATTTGCAGATCTACGACCGATAAATTATATTAACGAGAACTTTGCCTCGAGCTTTGACGTGGTTTTCGATACATATAGGTAGATGACTGCAGAGTTGACACATGTAGGTGCGTTTGCGGAGAGACACTGCAGAGTTATAATGATTATATTATTATTATTTATTGGTAATGGATAATGGCGAACGACGACCAACTCATAAAGTTATAATATGACCATAATATCGTGACGATAATCGAGTAATCGTAAATAATATATTGTTTTCAGCGGCGTGTTTTGTATATTTTGTAATAACGCGTGTGTGACACACGTACAATATATGCGATCGAATTAAGAATAACACGATGGTAAAATTATGTCAGTCGACGATTGTTATTGTCAAAACTAATCCAATCGTAACGATCACATCCCAGTGTTGTGTAGTATACCTATTTAGAGTGTACCTACCGTATATACTATATTATATAGGTATATAGGTATACTATGGTATAGCCTTGCGCGTAAAAACACTATACCTACCTACCTACCGCTATTGGGCATTGTTCAAATATTATTATCCTGCACGCGTTCTACAGGGTAATCCATTTGACTGCAAAAATTATACTTCGTAGATTTTTGTAATTTTAAAAGAAAAAAATTGTATAATATCGTATTAAGCCGAATATTATATTATTATACGTATACCTAGGTATACCCCACTAAATGCGTTGACAAAAATATCTGTCTTTTCTATTACATCAAACGATAATATACATGTATAATAATATTGTATAACATTTATTTTCTTAAAATATACAAAAATTAATTTGGAAAATGAGCGCATAACCGTCAATCTGCAGGTTAAACGAATCACCAGTTACCTACCTACCAATATGTATATCGTTATTTCCATTTCAACACGGGGGATTGACGCTTTGCAGGGTTCGAAATCTACCGCAGGCGAATCCCGGACGAAAAGTCCGGATTCATTTTTTGATTGCCGGACAAAAAGTCCGAGTACATTTTTACTGTCGGACAAAAAGTCTGAAAATACAAAATGGTCTATTAAGTGTATAAATATAATATACCTAATACTATATAGATAGGTATTATATACATGTATAATATTATATATAGTCAGTTCATATATTATTAATATTTATTTAAAAAATATAATCTATAATAAAAAAAAGTAAAAATGTACTCGGACTTTTTGTCCTGCGATCAAAAAATGAATCCAGACTTTTTGTCCAACTTTTTTCATTCCGGACTTTTTGACCGAATACCACCGCAGGCACCGTGCAAAAGGCGCAAAACTATAATATTATAATATCTGCAGGGTCGTATTATACTCGAGTAGAGCTGATAATATTATATTGTACTTTGTACGATTAAAAAGTTCGCTAGAGCTTATTACGAAAAATGAATAATGACTAAACATATAATGACGGTTACCTATATAATATAACAATAATATGTCTCTTGCGCATAGGCGTATATTAAAATAATAAAGTTGTGCCTACAGCTGTCGCGATATTATTAAAAGGCGATGTTCGAATGTAAATCTAATCGATGTAAATCTACGGAATGATCCAATTTATTCTCAAACCGCTTCGAGACCCGTAACAGTCGCACATTCTTTGAATAAATTGATATGCAACAGGTTCTGGGTTAGTACTATGTGCGAAAAAAAACCGGTCGAGTCTCGGGCACCACGTGTGTAAAGATATAATATTATTATTAATCGAGTCGATAATAAACAATGTTCCGGCCATTTAAAACATTTGATAACGTAGTCATAATAATATAGTTTATTATAATCTAGGCTATCGCTGGCTGTTTATGTACCTATACTACCTACTTAGGTATAATTACAATATATTCAGACACGTCTTGCACTTTTATATATACAAACATCGAGATTGAGTACTCACCGGCGTCGACGATGTGTTGTAATGTGGGAAATCGTTTTTTCACCCTTATGCTCACTTGCTTTAGAGTGATGACATAGGCCAGTACAGCGTACCTCACTATGTTCCTCCTCATAAGCCGCCCTCTCTCGTCCTGAAATAAACAATATTATGTTATTTTTTTTATAGAGATTCGATTCCTTATAAAACCTTATAATATGCTTGCGTGCATGCCTTAAAAAAAAATCATCAAATATGCTTTAAAAATACACGCAATTGTTTGAATATGTTCGAACAGTATTTAATAAACTGGGTAGGTAACTAAACGTATCTAGTTAAAATATATCAATAACAAAAAACTGGCTAAAATATTTACCATCGTGGAGACGATCGTACCAAAGGTTAACAATTTACACTGTATACAAATGTATTGTCAGTAAATATTGTACTATAAAATTCTACGACTTTCTGGACCATTTATAAAGACTAATAATTAATGTATGCATTTCAAAATACGCATTTCTACTTCATTATTATTAACGTCTACATAAGTTTTGAACAAATACATTCAAACATTTAGAAAACCCTATAATAAATCTTATAGATCCTACTATAGGATCATCCTAGACTATAATATTATTATGACCATATAAGGCGTAAATTGGGGCGTTTAAGGATTATCCCCATATAAATTCCTGAAGCTTCCCCACCTCCAAATTATTTTCTAACTTAACCTCATAAGTATAATGAACTATGTAATTACGCGTGTTAATTTATATTTCTAGTCCTCTAGATTTTTAAACAATTTTGAGCCTATGATTATGACGTGCAGATATATACTCGAGGACGGTTATATGCGGTCCGTTAGAATATAATATATATTGTGTTATTATATAATATCATTAATTATTATGTTGTTTATTATATTATATTAAATAAGCACTTACCGTCGTCCCGGGTATCGCCGCACTTGCAAAAAGAGCCAACGTATCGGGCCAAGGTAATAACCTATACTGTTCCCACCATCGCTTTACCACCAGACCAACGTAGAAGCTCATAGCAAACGTCAACGGGACACTCGCAGAATGACCGGCCAAGTAACACCGGATTTTTATGAACAGCCTAAAAATACAATAAAAACCGTCAGTCATTACCTAGTTCTATATCGCATTAAAACGGATTCTAAGTACAATTGACTCATACAGAATAGTGCCATCGATTTAGAATGTTGGTGATTATAAACTTAGGTAATAGATTAATAATGTACTCGTATAGGTATAAAAACATTCTATATAATAATTAATTAATATAGGTATACCATCAATATCTGGTGTATAAGTATACCTATAATATACTTGATCGCTTAATTTTCTAATTTTAATTGCTTTCATTTTGTATAATATTTATATAGGATTTCAACTATATGAGTATCAGACAGAAGTCACCAACAATCTAAATGTTCACCTTAAGACACCGTTTAATATATGATATTTATTTTAACGTTATTTTTAATGTTTAACATACTTTTGCTGTGCTTCCGTGAATGCAAACCTGTATGCTAAATTTATGGCAAAATAAACCACTAAATAGGCTGCTAATTCCCTCCATACAAGCTTGTAGACGCTTCCTCGCCATCTAGAATAATGTTAATTATTATTTATCATCAATTAGGTATAAAAAAAAAATCAATAAAATATGTTTATAAATTATTAATATTTATGTATTGAAACATAAACATGTATGATTAATACAATTATTAATTGTATCATTACCGTCATTACAGGTTAATAATTGAAACTTCAAGTTTCAACAACTAACTTAAATATTGTTGTTTATTTTGTTTATATAAATTAGAACTTTTCTACTACGTATGAAACGCTATTAGATTTTATCATAAGTACTATTTAAGTGCGAGAATCTGTTTATTCGTCCATAGTATAATACCTTATATACCTATATAATATACTTTTATTGTATATTTTATTCTAACCTTTATATTTAACATACTTATAAAATTTATGAATTTTAAATATCAAAGTTAAAATATATTTTTATAAGATATCAAATGTTTGAATTACAGCAATATATTTATTTATTTATTCATAATATACATATATACGGGTTGCCCCAATTCAAATATTAAAACACTAAAATAGCAAATATTTAGCAAATTAAAATAGATAATAGGTAGTAAAAATTACACTGTAAAATAATAATAATTATGTGTTAAAAATGATTTTGCAATATTGCTATAAATAATACAAAAACCTCAAGTGATCTATCACCCGGTTACTATCTAATTATTAGATTATTCTAATATATCCTATGCTTCCATTTTTAATAATTCATATACACTAATAGCTAATATCTAATAGGTATATTATAACTAATTCAGGGCCCTAAATCGATGACCAGACTTATGAGTCGATAAGAAGTTAAAATGTTGTGAGTACAATATTGTAAAGCCAGTTATGGTATTAATCTAGTTACCTATTGGCTATTATATAGTGATTAGTGCCGAGTAATGTTTAAAAGGTTCTTAAAAACACTTGTTTACAGACATAAATGGCATCAGTAATATAAAATAGTACTAAATAATCACATAACTATACATAGGTACCTAATGATATTGGAGAAACCAAATAACTTTTTTATATTTATTCAGTAATTGAAAATTATGTTAGGTATTTAATTAAATATTTATTTTCATACATAATAGGGTGCATTTAGATTAAAATATAATAGTTGATGATTGTATACTTAATAGTGTTCAAATAAATTTATATGGTGGCCAGTTTATGTTTCTGGATAATACCTACCTCAATTGGAAAAAAATTTGACTATGCCGTAGAAAATCGCGTAGTTACCGATGCTTCTATCGTAATATTATCATTATCGATATACGCGTAATAAAGTGTACAATAACGAAGTACAATAGCTATTCAGTAGCGGTCAAATGATTTTGTTATATGGTGAAGGGAAGGAGATGTTGTTAATTTTTAAAATGTACTACCTATTTTATCATTAAAAAATATAATTTATGGTGATCATTAATATTGAAAAAAATTTCATGGGGATCTATCCCCCCACCCCCAACCGGTTAATGGCCATTGATGTCTCTTATTAGACTCATTTTTGGACAGAGCATATATTGATTTTTCATCATTAACCGAATGAGTGACTGAGCCAAAAGGCCCAAGACTAAAAATACATACAATATAATATGACATATGTACCTATTATACCTAATAGATATATATTTGTTATAATAAAATGATTTATAAGTGAAATAGATAAATTAGGCTATGTATGTCGTATGTGCTTCTAAATTCATTACATATAGGTATTCATTATTTTCACTAAATTATGCATATGTATTTTACAATTAGAGTCAAATCAATAAAAATGTTCAAAATATACCTCATTATTAGCCATTTATCCAATTACCCATGTAATAACTTTAATTGACCCCGTTAACCGGTGTACCGATTTTTTTTTTACTAGTGAAAATGGGGACCAGCTTGTTTTAGCCCAATAGGCGAATGAGTTAATAATTAACCGTGAGTTAACTGTGAGTTCAATAAGTGGAGACTACTAAATTATAATGAGTATTTCGTTTTGCATCCAAATTTTAACTTTTATATTATTATTATACGTTTAAAACGAATCAATGCAAGTTACAATAATTTTACTTAATATACAGTTACTTGAATTTAGCACGATTCCTAAGTAGTAAGTACCTATTATAATATATTACACTGAATATTAACAAACATTTATAACGTCCACACGATTATTTTGCAACGGTATCCGTATTCATCGATATCATTATTTTATGGAAAACGTCAGATGTGTAATTGTGGAATAATTAAAACAAACATTCAGTCCGTTTTTATAGTTACACATATATGTATTATAAATAATTAAAATTGTATATAGTTGGCCAATAACCACGCGGTTGATACCTTAAAATAATAATGATAATAAAAAAAAGTTACATATACCATTATGTAACTTCGAGCTAGGTATAGGTACGAAGTACCGATTGTTATCATAATGTCTCTTACAAAAGTGCATGTAATGTCACAGGTGCGCAATAATGTTATATGGCCTTTTTTATCCGGCGTGCTTTTTTTTTTTTACTTTCTTCGGGTCTACGCACTATAACTAAATAATAAATACAATAAATACAAGCAAGGCTAACCAGTTCAGATGATTTATGGTATCGTAAAATTATTTCAACGAATCTTAAACGTTGACTATAATACCTATAATGTATACTATACCTATATTTAACTACAGACAAATTCTTCTGCAGTGGCACTAACTACATGACAAGACTAGGTAAATTGACTAAAATCTATAATTATCAGTAACTATCACAGTGACACAGTAGTAGTTTACATAGTACTTAAACACACATTATTAGGTGCATTGCGGTCGATCGCCATCATATACGAATTAGGCTAATACATTTTCTATATTATAATGTATAAACACGGCTAATATTACATCGACGAATTTGGTTTTAGTTTTTTTTTTTTTAAATAATTTTTAAATGATATAATAAGTATATAATAATTTATAATATAAATAATCTGTTTTATAGAAATAATAATAATTTATAATACATTAAAACCTACCTATATATACTTGTACACATTATAAATAATAATCGTGCTTATAACCTATAGCCGGGCAGCCGGCGATGTTTATACATATATTGTTATTGAACGTGTTTCTTGATCATAAATTTATACTGTAGGTGTCTATTGTAGCAACTAGCAAACACCTTCTATATTAAATTACTACTGTTGTGATTTCGGATTCTAAGCCGCGGGGGTATATCACCTAGCCCGACCTAGGTATATGGTATATCTAATATCGGTATCCTCAATTTGTCCATTTTATTATTCCGCCGAAAAATTCGAAAATATCTACCATACGCCTATATAATAATGAATAACCGAGCATAATATAATATTATTCGATCACGTTTTGTAGGTGTGATCTGTACGAAAACCTGAAATTCAAACGTATAGTAGGTACTGTGAATAATAATAATAATAACAGCCAGTATAATATATTATGTTAATCCGATACCTCGTTTCGAATTCCGTGTTTTACGGGAATGACGATTTGCATAATACTATTATTGTCATATCATAACGCGAAGAAATACATATATTATATTATGCGACGACTTAAATGATAATATTATTATTATCACACAAATATAATAATAATAATATAATATACACAATGGTTTTACGGTGTATCGGCCTCGGAACGGGCGTGCATGGTCAACAAAGTGCATTCTACAAAGGATAACCGCATTTTATAGATACGATTTAGTACTGGAAATAGAACCGGTCACAATATCCTATACCAATAGAATATTATATACAATAAATAATAATATAATATAACCGGTCTATCGGACACCGCCCTCTGCGCAGGCAGGCACTACGGTACGTTCCGACGTGAACTAGGCTATTTATCTCACCTGGTTGCTCGGAGTCTTCCAGCTGCCCATTCAGATTTCCTGGTCCACAGTAGGTATAAAGTTTTGATTACATTCCGTTCAACTACACAGCACGCCGATCTGGACGATTTCGGTAAAACGACCAAATCAATAGCTGGATGAAAATATCAAGTCCGCGAGACGACTCACGAGTGTGTGTGTGTATACGTGAATAACGGGACGTACGTACAATAGTAACCATTTATAATAATATATGACTTATAAGTCAAGTATAACAATATAATACAAATATACAATAGGTGTACGAAGAGAAAAATAAAACCTACATGTATGGCGGAATCACTCCGACAACACTGGACAATCGGTGGACTGTCGCGCCACACCGGTCGAATTCAAACGAATCGATTAAAATGTTTAACAGTGTTCAATACGAAATATTTTTCCATATATTAGGCATGCGTTGAACGCCTCGGCCTTATACGACATTTTTATGCGACGCCTCACCACTTATTCGTCGCGTAGGAAATTATGCGTAAGGCCGAGGCGTTCAACGTATACCTAATATATATAGGAAATTGTGTATGTCACTGCACGTGTCCTACTAGGTCTAGGCGATGCAGATTATCGGGAGTTCCTTAGAACATGCGTTTTCCTTTTAATTCTCCCGAGACACGCGCAATGTCTGCCTTTTCTGTAGCCAACTGCAGGTATATACATAGCAATCGACAATATAATTTGTAACCATAACAGACTTTATGTCCGGTGGCGATTTTACGTCACACTGCAGGTACACGAATTATACATAGTTACCGGTGCAGGCATTAGAATGGTAACAAAAAATAAAGCATTCATTATGAAAATATTTTTTCGGCAGCAACAGACTGCTGCAGTCGCCTGCAGCAGGTCTGCGTATGTCAGATTATAAACAGGAAGAGACACGAAAACAAAATATCCCCGGGACAAAAACAGAATGTAGACCTATTTACACGCCGGAGATTATCATTGACGTTGTCCAGGCCAAAGATTTGTATTTTAGATTCTGAGCGGAGCGATGAAGCTAGTGGTTTCACAATGGTGTTTATTTATTTTTTATCCCGTATACAAAATTTCTACCAGAAGGAGTGCTTCGATTTCAACATATAGTACCTTATTTTTTTGCAAATTGGACCAAGATGTTACTTTAAAGGAGGTCATTTTTTGATTTTTTTCAATAGTTATTAAATGCTACGAGAAAAACCACCTAAAAATGGGATTTTAATTTCTAGCGCTTTGTTTATCACCATAGAAACCAATAAAAAAAAAAGCGGTTAAGTGGATGTCGTTCTGCTGTACAGTAGGTTACAAGTGGGTCAATGTATAATGGATTGTATTAAACTTGAATTCAATGATATAATATCATTGTATAAGAAAAACGATTCTTAGAGGAGACGGTATGTCGGTCTGGGTTTTTTATATTGTTATTATTTATTATATCCTTAAGTTGAATTAATATTATAATATTATAATTTTTTATTTGTTTCTATGGTGATAAATAAAGCGTTAGAAATAAAAATCCCATTTTTATCGATTTTTCGTAATTTGTCGGTGGTTTTTCCCGTGTCATTAAATAACTAATGAGAAAATTGAAAAATGACAACTTTAAAGTACCATCTTGATCCAATTTGCTAAAAGATAAGATACTATATGGTGAAATTAAAGCACTCCTTCTGGTAGAAATTTTGTATACGAGATAAAAATAAAATAAACACCATTGTAAAATCACTAGCTTCCTCGCTCCGCTCAGAATCTAAAATAATATTTTAATATTAATTCAACTTACAGGCTATAATAAATAATAACAATATAAAAAATATCCAGACTGACAAACCGTCTCCGCTCAGAATCGTTTTTTTTATACAATGATATTATCATTGAATTCAAGTTAAATACAATCCTATAAATACCCTCCAAGTTTCAAGTAATCTATTGATATTTGATATAACTTTTACTGAAAACGGTTCAGTCGTTTTTTGAGGCTATTAACTTCGGATGAACCAACATCTAATTTTAGTTGTTTAACCCGATTTCGTCATAAAAAAATGAAAAAGTACAAAATTTAGATTATATACGTAAGAAAAGTAGAAAAGTAAGTACATCAAAATTTTAAAAAAAATTATAAAATACATAAAATATAGGTGTGTAAATTATAGTACAAAAATTTAACAGGTACTTTTTTATAAAATGTTTATTACATTTTTATGCGGACAAAACTGTATGAATATACTTTTTGAACGTGGTTACAAATTACAACGAGATTTGTTCAATTCCTACTTATCTAATTTGTACGCTATAGGTATACATTGTACGCATTTCGCAATGAGTACAAAATGATATGTACCTATATATAACATATATCATTAATATTCGGTATAGTTGTTGGGACTCGCCGAAATTTTTATAAGCAGTTACAATACCAGCGATATTTCTTCTTTATTTTTACTATTGGTATAATATTATGTTTACTGTTTGGTAGTTTGGTTACATTTACGGTATGATTATAGTTATTCAAAAAGTAAATTTGAAATGTTTGTATTTAAATATGTAACACCATACACCTCATGAATAAAATCGACTATGAATTTGTTGCAAAGTGCATTATTTTTAACTTCATTGTAAAATTAAGCTTTCCTAACTGCAGAAAGTTTGGATTATCTATAGCAACAAATTCAATTTAGAAACTTTTATTTAGAATTTTTTAACATGTTTTTAATATTTTGGTAATGTCTTGTCTTTTTGGTCATTATTTCATGTTTTATTTTCCTTTACGTCATCGAGTTACGTCAATTAACATTTATTTACACATATTTTGAGTTATGTTTTAATTTGCATGGGTGATTATAATATGTAGCCATGTAGGGATGTCAACTGTGAATTTGTAGCAGTGCATTGATTTTTAGCTTATTGTAATTCATAGTTTTCTTAACAGAAAGTTTGAATTATGTAATAAAAATTTAATTTTGACTCGTTTAAGATTTAGATATCTAATTATGGATCAATTTTAAGTGAATTCTTCATTTTTATTGAAAGCTGAGCTTTTAGTGTTTCAATGCCTTTTTTAAGGTTTTAATAAAATTCACAATCCTAGTCATTGGCGTAAATAAGGGGGGGGGGGGCTTAGTCCTCCCAAATGTCGATCAAGTCCCCCTAGTTAAAAATCTAGTAATTAGTACTAATTTTTATATTCTGTGGTACTAAGCAATATGGCCTATGCAGAGGGGGGCTTGAGTCCCCCCAAACAATTTAGTCGATTTGCGCCTATGGTCCTAGTAAGTCATGAATAGGAGATACCCTATATTCATTAATATCACTTAATCGATATTTCTGACAACTTTAATACATTCCTAACGCCTCGGTTGCTCAGACAGTCAGTTAAATAAACGCCGTGTGCAGGTTTTTTAACAGCTCGAAATTGTATTTCAGGTGCGAACGATTATCGATGGTTTGATTCGAATCAAACATATATTATATATATTATATACAACTATATGCTATGTACAACCCTGCAGTATTTACAAAATTTGTTTATAGTATAAAATGCACAGGCGATGTAGGTGTACAACAGGTAGGTGGTACCTATCGAGTATGTCATACATATTACACGAACGACGCTCATATATTATATTATGTATAGGTACATTATACATAATATGTATAATATTATCTTATATCATGATACATTCCATTGGCCGTTTATTCGTGATGTAGCACTGCAACATATAATATTATACTATGCTATTATAGACACCTACCTGGTACTGGTACAATAGTATGGTGTTATCACGATAATCGTAAAATAATATTACGAGAAGTACGCGCATATTTCGTGAACGGCTCTGATTTCACAGTTGGCACATGCGCGGACAAATTAATTTACCTATTTTGTGTTCCATAAAGGAATCTTAAATGATTAACCATGCAGCACGTCGCTATGTAGGTACTAAGGTATACAGCTGGTACTAATAAATAATAACTCGTAGGTATATTATACTTACTCGTTAGACGTTTGAAATAAAACAATTTTTATGGAAAAAATTGTGTTTTGTGTGAAATAATTTAAGTGCTTAAAACAGCTGATACCAAAGTCACTAATATTAAATATTATTTTTGGATGCACGTTTGTATGTGTTTGTATACGATTTCTCAAAATTGAAACCTTCTTCAGGCTATAAAATGCTGCCGTATATACTATAATTGTACAATTCCACTATTTTCTCTATTTTCTCGCGTGTTTAAAGAATTTTAGAAACCTATCTACACAGAATTTTGTAAGTTAATAATTTGCTTATCTACATTTCATCGTACAATTTTTTAATTCTTAAATAGGAATTTATATCATATTATTTCATTTTTAATGTATATTATTACAATAATTTTCAGAGTATAAGTTTATAATCACATTAAAATAAATTCAAATCAATATAAGTTTATAGAATTAAATTTTCTATCACGTAGGCATATTATAGGTATTATATCCAACAAAACAGTTGTACTTCATTTTTATTACATTCTTTTGAATAATAAATGTAGGTAGGTTAGGTATACCTATAAGAAATCGGTGAAACCCAAACAAATGTAATCACCGGTCATGGATTTCGAAATCGTGTCAAAAAATGAATCATGATATTAATATTGTTATATTATGTCTTGTTTGACGGTAAAATGTAGTATTTAAATTTACTAAAAAAAGTTTATAGGACATGTGTACATTACTTTACGACTCAAATATTTCTAAAACGCACAGGTAACACTAGAAGGCTTTATTTTTTAATTACACATTTTGTTTGTCTATTTATCTAATAACACTACAGTAGGTCATAAGACACAAACTCACGTGTTTCGTCGCGAGGAAAAAAATCAACAGTAAATCACGTTCAACAATAACACCATTGTGTTTTCCAACAGAACGTACAAAAGCTTCGAAAAGGGCGTAGTTCATACATATTTGGGCGCACGTGTCTAGAAATTGAATGCCAAGTCGATTTCCGATCGCAATAATATGCGTATCTAATGCATCTGCGTACGTACCTCCATAGGTTTGGTATGCGTCGATATGTTAACCAGTTGTTAACAAAAAAATTACACAAGTTAAAACTATTATTATGAAAATGATAACATTTTATTCAGGATAATATAGTGAAATAGGTTGGTATATAATAAATGTATATGGTCTTAGATAAGTTTTCGATTAAAATAACAATGAGATACCAGCGAACCACCGCTATATAGGTACACGTAAGAACTGTATAGACGTTTTTCCTAATTTGACCTTGATAGTGTTTAACACTGAAAATAATTATTACAATTAAGAATAATTAGGTACGTATTATTTATTATTTATGCACGGTGCGAAAAGCCGCTATTGGTCCGACATTTCGATGAAAATAATATATCGTCGCGATATTATAATATTAGGTAAATGTATTACAATACGTAGCACTGTGGCAGGGTATACGAGGACAAACGTGCATCAAGAATATTATACTTAACAGGTATACCTAACAAATAATACATCTGATACATCTGAACAAGACCCGACTAAAAATGTGCTGTAATAACGATAAGGATCTATCGTTAGATCATTAACGGAGATATATTATATTATATTTGTTACACTTGAATAATAATACAACGATTCTTTGTAATGAAAACAATATATAATTATATGCATTAAAAAGTCACTGAAGAATACATTTTTTTTTTTTGTTTTGTTCGAAGATGGTAAAAAACCTAGTGACCAAGAATAAAAATGCCCCTTCGTCTTCCATGACCTTTTATTACAATAAAAAATATAAAAAGAGTTATTGGGAGGTAGAACCTTGGAAGTAATTACCATGCCGCGGTATAATTAAAAAGTAATGATAATTATACTGTTCAAAATATTGTTAATACATTATTTAATTTTGTAATGAACATTTTTAAAATGTATCATAACATTATGTTTTATAAGACCGGTGTGGTTTTTTTTTATGCCATGCAGGTGTTATCATTTATCGTTGTGTATCATTACACATTATTTTAATAATAAATATAATATTATTTACAAAATATAACGTCTATCGGAAATAATATAAACATGCCATTAGTGCCTATTTAGAATCCTATAGGTATAGTATTTTTGCGCCTTATAATTATTCAGACACGTTGAATTTTTATGGTGTTAATTTATTTTATAAAATTAGTATAGGTACTAATATGTACTATAGGGTGTAGATATTAGAATTCATAGATGACACTTTGGTCTATGATGGGTAACATATTATTATAACTATAACTTATAAGAATACTTTGTATAATATCCATATTGTTTCGAATTAATATAATGGAACAAACGATCAATTATTAAATAAAATTGTAAAAATGTTTTTTAATGCCTATATGAATATGAAACTTTAAACTTAATAGCCATTTGATCAATATTTCCAAAATATAACACACCTATAATATTGTACACTACGGACAATAAACGGGTATTTTCAGCACACCGTATTACACTACTCGAGTAAAATGTATACAATTTTCAATCCTAATTAAGAAGTAGTTAATAATGTTTAATATTTAAAAATTAAAATATGACCTCAAAATTTAACTGGAATAAATTCAATTTTTTTTTAATTATTTGGCCACTTCCTAAAATTGAAGTTCACGTAACCTATATACATTTTGATCGATTCGCAAAATCATCGCCGAAGGGCTTAGACCGACAAACCAGTTTCATCATAGATACCTACTCTGTGAATATTTTATTAATAATACAGTATACCTAATATTGTATAATAGTGTTTACAAAATCACAAATTCCTATTATTATTATTCATTATTACAGAGTATGTAATAATGATTAATTTGTATTATTTGGTTTATTCGAACTATCTGATATATTACCACCAAAAACATAATCGACGAAGATAATAATTATTTAATGTAATTGACGTATCAATTACTTTTGGACTATCCAAAACAAAATAATACTGTATAGTTTAGGACGTAGGTAGGTACTATAATATGTACATATTATTAAAGTTCGTGGTATTTATAATTATTATTATTCCTATTTGAAAAATAATACCTGGTAAGCAATCAATAAATGTATTTTGGACAATAACAATAGATTTATTGTGGGTACCAAACTATGATTAAATTTAACTATGTCTTATATATATATTAATATTTATAGTATTTAAAAAAAAATAATTCTTCAATTTTATTATAGACCCCTATTTGTCACAGAAATATTGTGCGGAGCTTTTATTTAAATTTTAAAATATCATATAAAATGATCTGACTATGTATTTACAAACAATATAAGTACTCAGTACTCGTAAAATTAAAAAGTAACCCAACTCATTTTAAAAATATTATGTAGCGTTTGAAGCTTATGTAGCCTATTATTATGTAAATACAAAAACAATCGTTTATATCTATCATAATGTAATAATTGATACTATACAATCAAAAGTAGCGTAAAAGCGTATAGATCGATCTGTTAACGTGGGAAAAATTATTCCTTCTGCAGGCGTATATGGATAAATTGTGGTAGGTACCTACTCATATACAACTACTGTCATAGTGTCACGGAACGAGTTAACAATAATAATAACAATAATAATATTGTCAAACTGCGTCCCAAGTGTAAATGTATTTTAATAGGAGAAAAAAATCGTTTACAATATACCATAAGACTTTCTACTCACTTGCAAAGTATACTGCCAAAACATCCAAAACTACTTCCGTTGGCTACGAGACGCGAGTACGAAACGGTCATAATTTCAAAGCGCGTAAATCCTCACGTAGATCGAGTATCCGTCAAACACCACGGACACTCATAGTCACATATTATTACTATTATTGTTGTTATTATAATTACATATCATGTAACTATTGTGCGACGGATCGCACTATGCCGCTCCGCGACAACTAGAATAATGTGTGTATTATACTAATGTATAGATTATCAGAGGAATATCACAAAAACGCCGAAGATCGGTGAACTTTTTTTTTGTTGGTTTTATTGACGATAAAAAAAAATATACTCTTATATTATTATTCAACAACACTTAGAAGACGTATCCGTGAAATAAACTCGACAAACTCGACGGAGATAAAAATTAATACAATACAATAATATGAATACGACTATTATACGAGTTGATATTTTATTAGTATTATTATAATTTCTATTACACACACGCGCGCGCTCGAACTCGCCAATCTGTCGTTCGACTTTCCGCCCGTACGGTTCTGCCACTTCTGTCGGTATCGTTCTGCGGACTGCGAGTTGCAACCGACCGCCAGGCCGTCGTCTGACTACGTATGCGTTATTTTCACTGCTCTCCCACCATCACTCCGATCGCTTTATGTATCGAAAACCTGCATGGTGTACCGGTGTAGTGTACAAGGTATATTATGGGTACAGGTAGTAGAGGTAAGGCAAACGCTACCATTATTATTATTATTATTATCATCATCATCATCATCATCACAATGCAGTCTAGGTACCTTTATATATATATAATATAATGTTTAATGTTCATGGATGGCGTACAACTTTATATAATATATATATTATAAATTATAATAAAGTAATACGCGAATGTAAGTTTAATATGTAATAACAGGCATGCGTAGGTATGACATATTGAAATAGAATTTAAGTGTCTCCGCGGTGGTGCTTATTGCTTATAAATATGTTGATCAGCGGGCGTAATTGCGTACCTATATACTTATGGTCGCTTATATTATGCGTCGTATTGCATTTTTGTTTATTTAAAAAAAAATTGTCTATTACTTTGCCTTATGTGCCTCCTCGGACGATTAAACAAATTATATATCATATTTATAGAGCCTACGACGGCATAGGACGATTTAACAATGGTATAATACACGTATCAACCCGAATGCAACATCCGCATAATCTATATAATAATAATATTATGTTCACGGCGAAGTTCTTCGACGTTTTCTTTTCACCCCGTACAGCAGGCTCTAAACCTAGCTATAATACATAAATATATTATTATTACCGCGTATAATAGTATAAATAAGCCTATAAGACAACGACGCAAGTCGGTATGTCGAAGCTAATATTATATAATATGTATGTAGGAACTTCGTAGTCGGCTATATGACTGCGATGGCATGTAACGATATCAATATAATATTATATAGGTAGGTATGTGATACGTTAAGTGTATGCGAATTGCATACGTCTATCCGAATAACAGGAGTTCGTTTTTTCTCAGTCTATATTCAGTCGGTGTTAACATTCCTCTGAAACACACACCGATAACAAAGTTCATTAAACACTATCGCTGAGATGCTATGATAATATATATGTAGGTATATAGGTAAAATGAGCAAGTAGGCCTGTAATTGGCACTCCCCCTAATATCTACCATATAATATGACCTGCGGCTGCGCGCACATTAAAAAATTAAAAAAAAAACACGGTCATTATATATAATAGGTAGATAACATTACAATATTAACTCTGTTATGTGTGTGTGAATAAACATTTTCTGTCATGCGAAGATTGAATGAAGCCATAAATGAATTTGCAATGGCTAACGGGAGAATCAATTTAACACTGTTTAGTACTAATTAATATAATAAAATAGTGCCTATATTAATTTTCTAGAAAAATGATCATAAAGTTGTTAAGTTTTTCGTTAAACAATTATAGGGCTGAAGTGGCCTGTTGATTTATAATTCCATGTGTGATATGTGTGATATTATGTGCACTTCTTGTGGTACATGCTGCCTGGATCTATAGACTATAGGCACAACTAAGGTAACATTATTAGAGTAATTCATTGGGCAAAATATAAAGATTTCCGCTTCCTTTAAACAACCGATATTACTAATAAGCCGTATGTTAACATACATTAATTTTTCTATTGTTTAAGCAAAATTATTAAGAATGCTTTGTTCATAAATTGTATTGGCAAGGTGACTTTATATGCATAAAATAATAATATAATTATATAGATTACAGATTTGAAAACCAATTTTGATGCATACCTATACTATTGTTTTAATCCTATGTTTTACTCTTTGCGTGGCCGAAAAGAATTTTTCATAAGTAGCAGATGGATACTACAGACATAATATTATATTATAGTGATGACTGATAGTAACTGCTTCAAACAATTTGTATAAATTGGAATGAATATAATCATTAGGTAATAACGTTTTTAATTATTCTAAGTTACGACCAGCGGGTTTAACATTATTTTCACAAATAATCTCTGCTATATATTTTTACGGATTGATTAAAAACACGATACCGAAAGTTTGAGAGTGCTAAATGTTAAGCACACCCAAACACCCTCCCTCACCCTATAGATGCGTGTACTCATAGCTGTGGAGTTTAAATCGT